>NC_067120.1:42353625-42491313 GCF_021347895.1 Acanthochromis polyacanthus | reverse complement strand
AAAGCCTGGTACAGGAGCCTGTTACTAGAGAGAGATTAATCAGATCTAACATTGAAGAATTAATTAAAGGTAAAATCTCCTTGAAGAGTCTAGTTGGGATAGGATCTAAAAGACATGTTGATGGTTTGGATGTAGAAAACTGTTGAAATTAGTTCAGAGAGACATATAGGAGTGAAGAATTCTAAAGATTCATCAGGTCTAACAGCCAATTCAAAGCATCTGTGACATTTGTAGGAAGGGCAGATTAATTTGATCTCTAATCAGAACTATTTTATGTGTAAAGAAGCTCATGAAGTGAGCAGTGAGGCTGAAGCATTATTAACATAATAATCCACTTCTGTGGGGGGTAAAATAATAATATTTGCCTTCTGATTTATCAGTAAATGTGCTGAAGTAAACAGTGAGGGTATTATTTCCTTAAATTTAGATACTGAATTGTCAGACAAAAACACCTACGTAATGATGATATTTGTTCTCAGCTGCTAAACAATCCTTTACTTTAAATTGAAATGTTATCATAAAATGTGGTCAGAAGAAGAGGGTTCTGGGAAATACTGTTAACTCTTCAATTTCTATGCCATAAGTCAGGACAAGGTCAAGAGTGTGATTAAAACTATGAGTTGGTTTATTTACATGTTGAGAAAAAACCCAATTGAGTCTAATAATGAATTAAAAGCTGTTGTAAGGCTGTCGCTGTCTATGTCAACATGAATGTTAAAGTCACCCACAATAATAACTTTGTCTGAACTGAGCACTAATTCAGATAGAAAGTCTGAGAATTGAGATAAAAACTCAGAATAAGGAGCAGGAGGACGATATATAACAACAAATAAAACTGGTTTCTGAGCTTTCAAATCTGGATGAGAGAGACTAAGAGTGAGATTTTCAAATGAGCTGTAATCAGGTTTAGGCCTCTGGTTTCAGTTTTAAACTAGAATGGTAGATTGCTGCTACTCCTCCTCCTCGGCCTGTGATTCCAGGAATATGACAGTTATATATGACTAGGGGGAGTTGATTCGTTTAGGCTAACAAATTCTTCCTGCTGCAACCAGGTTTCAGTCAAACAGAACAAATCAATCTGGTGATCAGTTATCAACTCATTTACTAGCAGAGATTTAGACCAGAGAGATCTAATATTTAACAGACCACATTTAATTGTCCTGTTTCTTTGCTCTGTTGAAATAGTGGTATTAATTTTTATTACATTTTTGTGGTTACTATTTCTTTTATATTTTGATTTGTTTAATTTATTGAATTTTGGGTGGTCGGGGGACAGACACAGTCTCAATAAAATTAACTGAATTACTGGAGGGTGACAGCTGTGAGGAAACTGCAGAGAGGTGTGTAAGACTACAGCTCTGCATCCTGGTCTTAACTCTGGGTTGTCATGCTTTAGGAGTACTAATAATAATCAGCCATATTCCTAGAAATGAGAGCTGCACCAGCCAAAGTGGGATGGATTGCCGTCTCTCCTAATCAGACCAGGTTTTCCCCAAAAAGAGCTCCAATTATCAATAAAGCCCACGTCGTTTGATGGACACCACATAGACAACCAGCGGCGAAACGACGACATGCGGCTAAACATGTCATCGCTGGTCAGATCAGGCAAGGGTCCAGAGAAACTACAGAGTCCGACATGGTTTTGGCGAAAGTACACACCGATGCCACGCTAATTTGGTGACCTCCGATTGGCGTAACCGGGTGTCGTTACCGCCGACGTGTATAACATCCATCCATCCTCTGTACACCGCTTTATCCTCACTAGGGTCATGGGGGGTGCTGGAGTCTATCCCAGCTGACTCGGTGAAGGCAGGGGACGCCCTGGACAGGTCACCAGTCTGTCACAGGGCTACATATACAGACACACAATCACACTCACATTCACACCTACGGACAATTTAGAGTAACCAGTTAACCTCAGCATGTTTTTGGACTGTGGGAGGAAGCCGGAGTACCCGGAGAAAACCCACGCATGCACAGGGAGAACATGCAAACTCCATGCAGAAAGATCCCAGGCCCACCCCGGGATTCGAACCAGGGATCTTCTTGCTGCAAGGCAAAAGTGCTAATCACTACTCCACTGAGCAGCCACATGAAATAACAATCTTACTATATTTACGATTATCTTTAGCCAGCAGTTTCAAATTTAAAATTAAAACCTTATTTCGTTATAACCATTGAGCCTGTCTGTTTGTCTGTGCTTGGGTTCTCCACTACACGATCGTAACAGTCTCTGTGTCGGTCATTTCAAAGAAGAGGTTAAGAAACAAAGAAAGCAATGAACCAAGGAATAGCCTCTACAGTCAGCAAAAGGTTTTCAACCAAGTATTAGAAATGAAAAATTTACTTTCAGTTATTTAACATGTCCAATTAAACTTGAGCCCCTGAAATGAAGGGATTGTTTTAAAAATGCTTTAGTTCCTCATATTATGTAATGTTTTTGTTCAACCCACTGAATTAAAGCTGAAAGACTGCACTTCAACTGCATCTGAATTGTTTCATTTAAAATTCATTGTAAATGAGAACTTGTTCTCAACTGATCTTACCTGGTAAAATAAAGAATTTTAATGAAGTACTGTACAGAACCAAATCAGAAAAACTTTCTCTGTCCAAATATTTATGGACCTAACTATATTGTTCTTCATTGTAGTAAATCCAATTGTTAATGCTATAGAAAAAAAAATTATCATCTGGGTCTACAACCTGTTCTGAATCCCGCGTATTATATTCCGTGAATTCAAAAGTTCTCAGTTCCTGATGATTGTGCTTATTTATGCTCTCCGTTAAGTGCTTGATATCGTTTCCAGATGAAGCTGAATGAGTTTTATTGGTGTGCGTCATGGCTGTGAGGATGGTTATTACCAAATAGTCCAGTCAATACTGTTCACTGATATGGCTCTAGTTCCTCCATTTTCTTAATCTCAGTCTAAAGCCATGTAAGACACATGGTTCTTTAAAATACTGGTAATGACGAGACTGCATGCTCTTACTTTGAAATGCTTTCTGAAAACAGCAGTGACAAACTATTAATTTAGAAGGATGGAAGGTTTGTCTCAGACTTTTTTTGTGGCACTTGTTTGTGTATTTGCAGATCTATTTCATATTTTTGAGAGTTGACTTCTTCTTTGCTATCTATAAAGTCATCAGATACTACTTGTTATAAGAGAAACTGCACAGAACAACTATATTTCTTTTACGTACATATAGTTGTAGCTAATATTAGGAATTATAACATGAGTGTTGATTGGTGGTTTGGGACGCCATGAGGAGGTTTGAGCTTTATTTTGAACGTTGGGACCGGATGTTTGTACAGTTGGAAAGCAGTCCTTCCAGGAGCTTGACGTAGTGTCGCTCTTGTCATTTCTGCTTTCGGGACGGCGGCTGTTAGCTCGCTGTTTAACAAACCCACAACAGGATATCAAACGTTTGTGTACAGTCTGAGGTAGTATGACGCTGCTGTTTCTGTCTGTGTGTCTGCCTGTCTGTCTCTACATCGTCTGAAACTCTGTAATGAACGCTCATAGCCACGTTAGCTAACCTAACGCTAGCATTAAGCAGAACTTCAAACAGCAGTCAGAGCTGGTGGGTGCTGTACTGTCATTGGATTTCATACTCGTATACTGAAAAAGTTACAGTCTAACGTTAGTTGCCGTCAGAAAGGTTACTTCAGTCATTGGTCTGAACATTCTTACCAGCTCTGCTATGAGTACAAGCTGTCAGAATGCCATTCGTCCATACCTGACTTAATACACCATTCCCTGCATTATTCATAATTATGTCTTCTTGCGTTTCTATTATGGCACAAACTGAAGCTCCTTTCGGACTGACTATATGGCCAAGACATCAGGGTCATTCAGCCTGCTTTTTCCACCGGGATGTCCGCCATTATTTAGCCAGCGGTCGTTTTCCTTCTGTCCCTTCTCTGCTCGTGTCATTGTGGTGTGTGAAGGCATGAATGAAGGCTGGCATTCAGGTAAAACCAGGCTCACATATCAAGTGCTTTTAATGTTATATTTGATGTAAATGTTTCATAGGGGATGCTTTGTTGCCAAAGAATGCTTCATATGTAAGATATGTTTAGGAGTGCTGTAAGTTGCAGTGGGTCCAAAATTAAATAGTCTTTGACTATGCACAAACATTACGGTCATGTCAGTAGATTAACTGTGTTCGTCTAAATGTGAGCTTATTAGAGGTACCGTATTTTAGTAATCCTGTGCACATGTGCAACTTGGTGTGTACTAGTTGGTATGACTACTGCCACAGTAGCTAAATTACCTTATGGTTATTCTGTCTCAAAAGATCAGGTTCTGTCTGCTTGACTGTCTCTGATTTCCTTGAATTTTTTAGCAATCATAAAGTATGGATATTTACATTGGTTTCTGTGAAATTTTAGATTGAAGTATTAAGTACTCTCCAAGATATCTTTAAAAATATATATATTGCCTGTCGACTCTTTCAGCATGCTCATTTGCACATTGAAATTTGAGGGTACGTTTTAAAGGCAACATGTCAGGAACTTACGGAATATAATTCCTCAACAAGCCACTGATTTAGAATTTGAGAAGTGCTTTTTTTTTTTTTTTGCAGCTGTCAAGAAAAATCCTATCCCAGCAGATATTAGCAATAAAATAATGTTGCAGAAGTCAACTAGTAATATTTCTGAACATGTGTATTTGCACATCACACTAATATGAAGAAAAACATGGATATTAATCTTAATACAAAATGCTTGATCACAGAAATGAAAAAGTTGTTTTCATTGAACTTTTCTAACTGATTGAGCAGGTGTGACAGGGTTATACTTTGATTACAGGCATATAATGTAATGTTTAGTCACTTCAGACATTCAGCTTAGCACATTGACCTCCTACGTATTGGAAGGGATTCTTTAAGGTGAATTCTTCACAAATTCATGACAATGGTCTTGAAGGCCAAGTTAATTACCTCCGCCAAGGAGGTTATGTGACACCCGGCGTCTGTCTGTTAGCAAGATAACTCAAAAAAGCCTGGGCAGGTTCACATGAAATTTTGAGGGGATGTAGACTATGGTAAGAGGAAGAGCTGATTTAATTTTGGTGGCAATCTGGAAAGGATCCTGGATCCTGGATCACTTTGAATTTTTTAGTATGTTTTACTATGTGGTCCAAAATAGGACAAAAACATCATAGGTTAGTATGTCGTCTAATAAATTGGAACAAGGTGTCCAGATAGCTCAACTGGTTCAGAAGGTGATTCATAAACAGAACTGTGTCAGAGATGCAGGTTTGATTCCAGCTCATGATCCTTTACTGCATGGGTTTCCTGTTTTCCTCTCTATCCTTGGTGGAGATCTGCGCGCTCTGAGTGCTTTTCTAGTTCCTAATGGAACACAAATCAAGAGAATCCATTTGAATCCTATTAAACAATTTCTACAATTATCATGAGATTGAATTTACCACTTCAGTTTTGCTTACAGAAGCAGGTCAGATTATGATTAAATATGTCAAGGCATGTAAAGTCTCGACTAGAAAAAAACACCCTATTTCAATAGATCGACGTATTTAATTGTTTGTATTATGTTGATGTTGAGTCATTCCATCTCATTTCAACAAATCTGAGGAAATTTTGTTGCATGACCTCCTCTGATCATCTCCAAACTTTTTTTTTAACTATCCCAACATAAGAATAGATTACTTGCAAAGTTTTAACATCATATGATTGCTATTTGCTAAGTTATAAAATATTTAAATCCCTATTTTTCCACTTGGAAATTGATATGTTAGGTAGAAAGGCTTGATTTAGGAAGATAATACTGGGAACTGACTGATGATATAGACTTACAAGTGATCTGAAGGGTTCAAACACCTTAACAATAGAGCAGGAAAAAAAAATTTGGAATGAATATACCCATTTCTCTGTGGTACAGGGCAATTTAAAAATTTGGCGAAAATGGCATTTTTCAAGAATTTAGGCATTTTTTTCACAAATTTTAATAAGTAACAAGGTTCATATGTTATAAAAATCTCAAAGTACCTTAAAAGTTCTCTCTAACCTAAAAATATCCAAGAGCTAGCTAGTCTCCTTAGACCTCAAAACGATGCCTATTTATGAAACAGACTGAAAAACACCATACATATATTGGCACAGAAACCAATGTGGGACATGGAGTAGAAACATGAAACTTTGTCTGTATAACAATAAACATCCGAATAATTGATATCTGAAGTATCAACATTGTTTCTTGAATCCTTCATGGCCAATTTAACCAAGAAATGCACTATGTTTTATAGGCGTTTTTTTTTAGGAATTCTAACTAATATATTGCAGTTAAAATGAGTTATATTGCCTTAGGTCCCATGTAAAACATGTAATTTGTCCCCAACTTATCACACCACTATTTCTGTCCTTTGAACTGCTTGAATTTCTCTGAAATCAGGCCATCATCTGCACCAGATATGTGGTACTGTCCACCACGGCGTGTTGAAGGAGCAGTGATTGGACAGAGGATGTGGGCTGTAGGCACCCACACTACGTCATCCTTTCTAGGCCATGTGAACTTCTTGCTGGGACCTTTTGGGTGCATGAATTTCACTTGCAAATCTTCAAATTCAGCTGATAAGTCAAATACGATACCGAGGCTGTCCTGAGAATGCAGTCTGGGAGTGATGCCATTTCTTCTTATTCAGTTACTGTATGAAAGAAAAAACAATGTCTGTATAATAATTAACTTCAGATATGCCCTTTGTAACTTATACTACGATGCTGATGCTTCAGATTCATCTTTCATCTTTAGTTGGTCATGTAAATGGTTCCTAAAAACAAAAACGAGGATCAAAATGTATAGTAAATTGATTCAGCAGTTGCTCATCTTTGGCACAAGAAACAAATATGAAAGTAAGTTCACACATACTTCACACATACTAGTTCCTCCAAAAAAAATTTGAACCGCGTACCATGTATCCCACATGCACTTTTTAATGCCTAAAGTTAGGCTATTTTGGGTCTACACCTGAGTTCAACAGCCTATAAATCAATAAATAAGCTTTATTTTAATGTTTTAAAACTTTTACCTTATGCAACTTTCATTAGTAAAGAAGAAAATTCATTCTTTCAATGTCTTTTCACAAGAATAAGTCCTAAAATAGAGGCATGAAAAACCCAAAATAAAGTCGCCCATGAAATAATAAGGATATTTTGGGAAATTCCACAGTCCAGTATTTTTTTTATTTTCATTCATTTCTATACTTTTCTCACCAGAAGGGTAAAAGTTTTGGAAGGGGAAAAAATTCTGACCATGTAAAAGGAGTATAAATTGCTTTTTTTAGTAGTTTAAAACCCTAAAATCATAGGCGAGGATTAAGTTTGGACTGACTATGGGTATTAGATTAGATCATTACTGCTTATACTGTATGTTTATAACCATAATACTTTGCATTTGTTCATAAAATTACCCAAATAAAGCCCAAAAAATTTTTTGGGAGGATCTGAGAAAGTGGTGCAACAAGCATTTGTTGAATTGACATGGAATGACTCTGTTCTCCAAACCGGTCAACCTGTTGTAGCTCAACAGGTTGACCTGGTTCGAGTCCAACCCATGGCCATTTACTGCATTTCCCCCACTCTTCTCCAAACATTTCCTGTCTCTTGCTCCACTGTGCACTATAATAAAAAAAGCCAAAAGAATTTTTTTTCTCGTAATTATACTTGGGGGGGGGGGGGGACCTTTAAAAGTTCCAGATCTCCGTTCTCCTCGGATTAGACCAAGTAGCAATGTTTTTGTTTTGTCATACTTTGTTTTTTTTTTGTGTTGTTTTTTTTTTTCATTTTTGTGACCAAGCACTTTATATTAAGATTGTGTGTGTGTGTGGGTGGGTGACATCCAACTACACATGATTCAGAAAATGTCACTAATTGACTTCTGAATCCTTAACTTTTCAACTTTTATTACTTATGTACTCAAAACTGGCACATGATGGGTTCATTTTTTCAGTTAAACTTAACTCCCCCATATTCAGAGACTATTTGATGGACTTTCCCAATATTTAAATCCAAACCACCGCCATATGACAGAAGTTCCCTTCTTTTAGGTACAAGCTCGTCAGTTTGAGCTGGTTGTTCGTCATCTTCTTGTTTAGATTGTTCTTCTGAGTCGAGTCCACCATCTTCCTCTGTAGCTGTTTGTTTTAGCCGCGTGCAGTGTTGCCAACTCCTCAGTAAGGAAAGTCGCTATTGGCTGTTCTCGAAGTCGCTAAATGACGTCATCGCCTAATTTGCATATTTCCCAGGTTGCATGTAATTGTAATCAGCGTTGTAGGAGAGAGGCATAACGTTGTGGAAGAGACCAAAAAGTGAGTATAAAACACCCAAAATATGTTTTTTTCACAAGAGGCTAAATGCTGTGGTTTATTTTAGTATGACAGTGAAGAAACATTTTCATTTATATCCCGCTCCGTAAGTCTGGATGGGATCTGTAGTGACTTTGTGCATGTGTGATTCATCTGCCGTCTGGAGGGATGTGTCCTCTAATCAGACACTGGGACTGCTGTGGGGTTACTGGACTGACAGCCTGTGCTCTGGGAGGGGGAGGAGCTCACAGCAGCACCTGCTGCTGGTTGAGGACAGTAACTGCTGAATTATCCCAGTTTTCCTGTCAGTCTCCAAAACGGCAGAAAAAGTCGCTAGGACGCTTTGGAAAGTCGCTAGATTTACCGAGAAAGTCGCTAAGTTGGCAACACTGCTGCGTGCCTGGGCTTGCTGTAAGGCACGTCGGTGACGTAAAATTCTGCCGTAAAGCGTGTTTTGTGACACTGCAATATAAACAATAGGATCTTCACATAAAACGATAGACATTTTCTATCACCCAGATGATATCTATCGTCATATCGCCTAGCCCTACTCTGTCCATTCTGCAAAAGTGGTTGCTTGACTACCTCAGAATCTGTTTAAACTTTGTAGGAATCGTCTTTGGCATCTGAAACTGACGTGCCTTTTTTTTTTAAAGCTGAAATTCCAACATTTCCATGATTCTTCACCCAATGGAAATTTTCAGTAAATCATTTGCCTGTTGGAAATGGAACGAGCTGTCACTTTCAGATGCCCCTTCCATATTTCTTGAAGTGTTTGTCTTAGAGTCTGATTTAGTATGTGATTTGTAATGGGACTCTGACGCCTTGCTGTCAGACGTGTGACAGTGCCACCAAGCACTGCTTTTCTATGGCTCGTTGCAAAGAAGTTCCACCTTGATTTCAACTTGAAATCACTCTCATGGTGAAGGAGGTTGCAGAAATTTTTTCTTTTGTAATTCTTAGGTTGGACAGTGCATCATCGCTGAAGTAGTACAGCATATTACCCCACTGCCCTCTAAAAATCATCAAGACCGTCACAATCTTCTATGTTTCCATGGAAGATGTTGCAAAGAGTACAGAAATGTTGAAAGTGCTATCCAAACATGCACAGACAATCCCAGGCCCAAGAGACAACCACTCTTTCATCCCAGATGGATGATGGCCAAAGATCAGCAGAGTGTCTGGGCAAGCTAAAGTATTATTCTCCTCAAGTGCAGTGGCACCCTCTGCTCCAAAGGTGCATCCAAGCCAGCATGTACACTGTTTCCTCTACATTCATTCAGCAGCGGCAGGCCGCCATTCCTAAATCCTAGCTGCTGCTCCTTCAAATTTCTTTTTTTTTTCCATTTTCTTTTTTTTTTTTTCAAAACACCACCTCCACATGTCTCCACCTTCACAGCAGAGTCCTGCACTGTTTTGGGTACTCGCCAACACTAATGTAAACGGATAACTATCTTGCTCAATCTGTACTCTTTGATACGTTGTGTTAATAGGACGTTAATTACTCGCGAGAGTGCGGCCTTGCAAGTGATGTCACGTCAAGCACCTAGGCACCATGTCGGAGTCAGAGGAGTGTTGTCCTGGAAAATAGGGCAGCGACTTACCGGAGAAAAGTTAATAGCTTAAGATAACTCATAGCAGATTTTACAAGTTAAATAGACACTTGCAAAATATTGATGGTCAGCTAACGCTACGTAACATATGGGTAGTTTCAGTTGATTGGCCCCAGTGCCAACTCAGTGTTGATAACGCCAATAAACTGATAGCATTAAGCTAATATGTACACCATGATGTAACTGCTGACTGCATTTTCATATGAGTTTGTTCAAATGTTGTTGTTTTTTTTTTTTTTTGTGACATTCAGCCTTTAAGCAAAACAGTGAGTCTTGATTGCTAGAATTTGCACACTCTAGGACCGGCATGGGCAAACTATGGCCCCCGGGCCACATACAGCCCTTTGGGCTTTTCAATCCGGCCCGCGAAATAATTTTGTCAATATTAGAATTGACTAAATTACAGTAAAGACCACATTCATTTGGCCTTCCCCTGCAGTATCCAATGTTTCTGTTGACCCCACTAGATGGCGCTCCAGACACAAGTGACCTTTGTTGGTTTATTTTCTCTTCTTCCACTTTGCAGCTGCATTGAGCCCTGCTGTAATGATGAGTTTATCAAAGAAAAGAAAAGTCGACAGTGAGTGTCGAGTGTTTCACAAAGAGTGGATTACTAAATATTTTTTCGCTGAAGTCCGTCCAAAGGCTGTATGTCTTATTTGCAATGAAACCGTTGCAGTTTTTAAAGAATAGAATATCAGCTGGCACTTTTCCACGAAGCATGCTAACTACGCTAGCAACCAGTCAGCGCCAGAATGGACAGCTACGGTCAGAGGCTGCAGCCAGTTTACAGATTCAGCAAAAATGCATTTTTTTTTTTCTGCAAACTACGACTCAAGAGTCAAACCCGAAGGCAAATTATTTGCAAGCATTCAAAATAGCAAAGGCTAGCAAGCCTTTTTCTGAAGGGGTGTCTTTGAAAGAATGCATGGTAGAGACAGCAGGTCTCCTGTGTCCAGAGAGCAAAAACCAATGTGAAAAAATTAGTTTATCACTCAGGACAGTTCCTTTGCTCATTTCCTTATACTGGCAATGCTGACAGAGGCCAGTCGACATGTGATGAAATATAAGGAATCACTAGACGACCTACACGGAGAATTCTGCCGTCGGTTCTCTGATTTTGAAGAAATTGACAAGACCCTTCAGCTGGTATCATGTCTCTTGTCACAAGACCCAGAAACGGCATCACAGGAGTTGCAGTTGGAACCAATCGATCTTCAAAGTGACTCGGTCTTAAAGGAGAAGTTCAGCTCCCTTCAACTGAATGACTTTTACACTTCACTAAGTGACGCCAAGTTTTCAAACATTTGAAAGATGACACAGAGGATGCTGGTGTTGTTTGGATCTACCTACATGTGTGAGCAGACGTTCAGCGTGATTAACATCAACAAAGCACACCACAGATCAGTTAACTGATCAACACCCCAGATCCGTCCTGAGAAATTGACACCAGACTTTGATGCACTGGCAAAAAAGGGTGACCAACAACACTGTTCCCACTGAAACTTAATGTGAGTATTCTTTACTTTGTCAGTGTTGTCTTTAACATGTAATTCATATTAGTTTGCACAGTCTCCAACCATCTGATGCTGGTCTGGACCGTCTGTCAAATTTCAAAAGTCAATGTGGCCCATGAGCCAAAAGGTTTGCCCACCCCTGCTCTAGGACATATACTTCAAGAGATATGGATATCTGAAAGTTGTATCTCATTCAATTTCCGACTCGCAAGTGATTTATTGAAAATTTCCGTTGGGTGAAAAAATTATAATTTCAGCTGTAAAATTGGCAGATGTCAGTTTTAAATGCCAAAAATCATTCCTACAAAATTTCAACAGATTCTGAGATGGTCAAGCAACTGACCTCCCCTAATCTTGCTGAGTAGACATGGAATGGCCCTTTTATCTTTAATAGTTTCTGACATGTTATCGTTCCAACATCTTACATTTTATGCACAAAAACTTGCTGAAGTTGCATACATTAATGGAAAAAAATTAAAAACACTTACACTCAGAAATCATACATAAATCAGACGTAGTTCAGCAGAGGTTCTTTGAAAATATGATGATTTGAGACGGAATGACTGATCCGTCCTCACCTTGCTTACTAAACCTATTGCTCTGTGTGCCATGATGTTAGTGCTGATGTGAATGCTTTGGACCTTTTCAGTATGACCTCAGTGTTGGTTTGCATACTGTGTTTTCTTAACTCTTCTCAGCAAGGAAAGGATATGTAATTGGTTGTATTTCAAATCTTTGCTTAATGGTCTCTAAATGATAAAAATAAGGTTAATAGAAAAAGAAGGAAATTGGTTCTCCTAGTAAACTGGCTGAATTGTGAAAGTCATGGGGGCTCAAGGCAAACCGTTTGTAAGCTCTAGTGTTTCACTTTTGTACACAAGCATTTGCTGTACTTTGCAAGGATGGGGGGAAAGGATGGAAAGTGGGGCAAAATTTTTCAGAATGTAAATCTGGTGAATGTTAATGTACTTAATTTGAAAAAGGAAAGATGAACTCGAAATATACAGGAGAAGAACATATCGTTATGTTAAGGCAAGGGTTGTGCAGTGCGGAATCTATTTAGCCAGCCTACAGCAGACAGTTGTGGCTTAGGTAGTAGGTGGGTTGTCCATTGATCACAAATTTTGCAAAACTTATGATTTTCAGTGTGGTTGATTGTTATTTGAAGGTTGTTATTGTTTCACATCACAAACGGTAACACGTAGATCGAGATGGGGAAGGAAAAAAAACAGATAGTAGCGGCCAATGAGAGGCGTATACCTAAATCCCAGTGGAATGAACTCTGGAAGTTGACAGGCCTGAAGATGGAATGGGACATTGTTCTGTCTCTGCTTGACAGGTGGGTAAATATTAATTTTGCTATATTTCACAGAACCAAGATGCTTTTTTGTGAAGCTAGCTGTAGTAATGTGAGAACTGTCTGGAGCTGGTGTTTGCTGTAATCACATGCATCTAAAAAGGCATCAGTTGTGACTCAACATTTTATTTGGTTGCACTGGTATGCCTAACATTTGGTGTGTGTGTGTAGCTGTGGTGTGCAGGTCAACCTGTGAACTGGGCAAAAAGCCATGCTTAACAGAAAACATTGAGTCAAAATGTGAAAGCAGATGGTCTGACTTGGTTATAAATCAGTTACATTATGTGTAGTAAGGTGGGCTGTGCTTATGCTAGCCCACCTCTGTTACTCTCTCAAACATGAAGCACTGGAGAGTGCAGGGCCTCTGTTGAGTTTCAAGGCTCGTTTCCCCATCTACATGCAGTGTTACATCCCAGATCAATGATAAGTCTTGTGCAGGTTGCTGTGATTTATTGCTCTGCTGAGCATTGTGAGCTCCTGTTTGTTGCTCCATAAACCTGTGCTAAAATGCTCAGCACTTTGACTCACAGGTATTTCTGTTGGTTGTTGGCCATTAAGATTGAGTGACTGCAATGTGATGTTCTATTTTAAATTCATGTTAATCTATGTACAGATGAGTGCTACATATATTATTGATAAATGTCCATGCTGGATTAGCCTAGTCTGGTTTTGTGAGTATTTGCCTTATCAGAGACAATTGTGAATTACAAAACAAAGTACATGCAGTGTTTTGATGTCTTTCAGCACTTTATTGGTGCTGTTGCATTTTGGTAGTGTTTTTTTTTTTTTTTTTTTGGCTAAATATCGGTGCTCTTGTTGTGTCCTGCTGTTGCACACTATTGTCCATGTTCTTTCATATGCCAACTATTGATTTGGATCATCAGGCCACGTCTGCTTTGGAGAGGTGGCAAGAGCTTGTTTCATTCAGGAGGGGTAGGCCATACATTTTCCTCCGCTTATCAGGGGCTGGGTCGCGGAGGCAGCAGGCGAAGCAGGTCGTTCCAGACGTCCCTCACCCCAGCAATGCTTTCCAGCTCTTCCTGGGGGATCCCGAGGCGTTCCCAGAGCAGACAAGCTATGTAATCCCTCCAGCGAATTCTGGGTCTACCCCGGGGTCTCCTCCCGGACGGACGTGCTCGGAAAACCTCCAAAGGAAGTCTCCCTGGAGGCATCCATATCAGATGGCCAAACCACCTCAACTGGCTCCTTTCAATGCGAAGGAGCAGCAGCTCTACTCCGAGCTCCCTCCGGATGTCTGAGCACCTCACCCTATCTCTAAGGCTGAGCCCAGCCACCCTACGGAGGAAGCTCATTTCGGCCGCTTGTATCCGCGATCTTGTTCTTTCGGTCACTACCCAAAGCTCATGACCATAGGTGAGGGTTGGAATGTAGATGGACTGGTAAATCTAGAGCTTTGCTTTACGGCTCAGCCCCCTTCTTCACCACGACAGTTCGGTACAACGCCCACATTACTGCTGATGCCGCACCAATCCGCCTGTTCATCTCCCACTCCATCCCCCCCCCCCCCAACCCGAAGGGAGCAATCTACCGGTTTCCGGCAGAGAACCATGGCCTCTGACTTGGAGGTGCTGATCGGCAACCCTGCTGCTTCACACTCTGCTGCAAACCGCTCCAGTGCGTGCCGGAGGTCACAGTCTGAGGACGCCAACAAAACCACATCATCCGCTAAAAGCAGAGATGCGATCCTGAGGCCCCCAAACCGAAAACCCTCTCCACCACGACTGCGCCTTGAAATCCTGTCCATGAAAACCACAGGCAGGATTGGAGACAAGGGGCAGCCCTGGCGGAGTCAACACCCACTGGAAACGTGTCTGACTTGGTGCCGAGTATGCGGACGCGGCTCTCACTTTGGTCGTACAGGGACCGAACGGCTCGTAACAACGAGCCCGCGACCCCATACTCCCGCAGTGCACCCCACAAAGCCCCTCGGGGGACACGGTCATAGGCCTTCTCCAGATCCACAAAACACATGTAGATTGGCAGGTCATACTCCCATGACCCCCTCAGCAGCTCCACAAGGGTAAAGAGTAGGGCTGGCCCGAATAGTGGTTTCTGGCCTCCGAATATTCAGGCCCTATTAAAGACTAATATCCGGATATTCATTCCGCCCCATAACGTCCGACCCGGGGGGGTTGGCGTCGGCGGCCCGAATATTCGGATCCGTTTGTGTGGTTCATGCAGCGGCAGAGACGGCCCGGATAGTCGGTTCCGTTCGTCTGGTCTCCCGGGTCCACATTTTGCCCTCGTTTAGTCTTCAGTAAACTGAAGAATTCCCAAAGACCGGTCTTCAGCATCTTGTCTTGTGTTTATGCAATGAAGTGAAGCGTGACGTCGGAGTCGGCAGCCACCTGGCCATTCAGGTGGTGTTTACAAACACGAACGGAGGAGCCGAAATGAGCCGAAGGCTCAGGGAAGAGACCAGCTCCGAATATTTTCGTTTGGGGGGAGGAGGGGGTAATCGACATATGTGTATATGTTATAGACATGTGTATATGTTTGTGATCACATGACGAGATGAGCCGATGGGGGCCGAAGGCGGAGGAAAGACGGTCACACTGCATATTCTTTCCACCCCGTGACGTCCGACGAGGGGGGGCGAATATTCGGATACCAAACTTAATATCTGGATAGTGCTGTAGCAAACGAATATTCGGGATATCCGGGTCCAGCCCTGGAAAGAGCTGGTCTGCTGTTCCACGACCGGGACGGAATCCGCATTACTCCTCTTGAATCTGAGGTTTGACTATCGGTCGGACTATCGGGAGACCCCCAAGCCAACCAGGCTCAAAGTCTCCTTTTTCAGCCTGACAGCCTCCCTCACCTTGGATTGCCGCCGCGACAGGCACCAGTGACCTTAAGGCCACAGCTCCTAAAAGCTGCTTCTGCAATGGAGGCTTTGAACATGGACCACTCAGAATCCATGTCCCCAACCTCCCCTGGGATGCAGGAGAAACTCTTCCGGAGGTGAGAGTTGAAAACCCTACGGACAGGGTCCTCTGCCAGATGTTTCCAGTTCACCCGCACTACACGTTTGGGTTTACCAGGTCTGTCTGGCAGTCTTCCCCGCCATTGGATCCAACTCACCACCAGGTGGTGATCAGTTGACAGCTCTGCACCTCTCTTCACCCGAGTGTCCAAAACATACGGCCGCAGATCTGACGATACGACTATAAAGTCGATCATCGACCTTTGGCCTAAGGTGCTCTGGTACCAAGTACACTTATGAGCAACCTTATGCTCGAACATGGTGTTCGTTACGGACAATCCATGACTAGCACAGAAGTCCAATATCAAAACACCACTCGGGTTCAGATCGGACAGGCCGTTCCTCCCAATCACCCCCCCTCCAGGTTTCTCCATCATTGCCCACGGGAGCGTTGAAGTCTCCCAGGAGAACTATGGAATCCCTGGGCGGTACCCCTTCCAGGACACCACCCAGAGACTCCAAGAAGGCAGAGTACTCTGAACTGCTGTTCAGCGCATAAGCACAGACAACAGTCAGTTTTCCCCTCTGCAACACGAAGTCGCAGAGAGGCGACCCTCTCGTTCTCCGGGGAGAACTCCAACAAAGCGGCGCTCAGCTGGGGGCTTGTGAGTATCCCCACACCCGCCCAGCGCCTCTCACTTTGGGCAACTCCGGAGTAGGAGAAAGTCCAACCCCTCTCCAGGATTCTGGTTCCAGAACACTTGCTGTGCGTGGAGGTGAGCCCAACTATATCTAGCCGGTATCGCTCCACCTCCTGCACCAGCTCAGGTTCCTTCCCCGCCAGTGAGGTGACATTCCATGTCCCCAGAGCTAGTCTACACCACCAGGGGGTGGCATGCCTAGGCGCCCGCTCCTGTGTACATAGCACCTGACCCCGACTTCCTGCCCTTCTTCGGGCTGTGCTCGGCCACCAGACGCTCTCTTGCGAGCCCCCCCCCCCCCAGGCCTGGTTCCAGGGGAAGGCCCCGGTTTCCCTAACCCGGACGAGGTAGCGGCTTCACCTTTGTCTGTTTTCATTGTGGTCTTCTGGTCTTCTGAATCACTCTTAGTCTGGTCTCTCACCCAGGACCAGTTTGCCTTGGGAGACCCTACCAGGGCCTTATGCCCCGGACAACATAGCTCCCAGGATCACAGAGACACTCAAACCCCTCTACCGCGATAAGGTGGTGATTCGACGGGGGTAGGCCAGTAGAGTGAAATTTTTCATCTGCACCCTCTAAACACACCAAAGAACCCTCTTGGATGAGAAGTTAAAGAAGCCCAATGACTTTCTACTGAAATTCCGAGGAGCTTTTAATTATGTTTAGTTTCTCACTCGACTGTTTAACCATGGCAGGGTTGCAGCTAAAGCAATAAAGCTGTCTTAAATGCCAGAAGAATAAATCTAAGCCACACATTCATTTGTAAGAATGTACAGTTGTATGTAGTAACACATGTGCTTGTGCCCGAATACTTTGGTAGTGACATCAATCAGCCTGACATTCACATAGTGTGCAGTTTTTTTTTTTGTTTTTTTTTTGCAGCTTTCCCTCCTGCTTTGGCTGCTGCAGCAGTGTTGTCTTTATTTTATATTGCATGTTTAAAATCCTTGTATTTTTCTAGTATTATAGTTTGCTCATTAGATCTGTTCATACTTGTAACTGGTCACCCATTAGTGTCGGGGCATTTTACATACCATACAATATGTTAAGCCTTTTTTAGTTCCAAAGTGAAGAAATTTGTATCGCTACATCCACAAAGGGGATAGTGTAAACATCTAAGAAATATCAGTAGAAAATAAAGATAAATTAAATAGTACTGCTCAGATTGTTTAAATTTCTGAATGTGGAAATAACAATGCTGCACATATCAAAAGCATTGCACAGATTCTTTTACGAGTAGAAATACTAATATAGAAGTATTAATATTGCAAAGATTTTATCTATATTGCACAGATTTGTCCAGACGTATTCATAAGTGGTATCCGACCAGTCCAGTTTATTGTTTAGGTGACATTTGGGTACTTATTAAGATGTCATTATTTCGATGTCCATTCACTAGTGTTGGGTGAATGAATTTGGCCCTTCGGGAGTCCCCACCAGTTCTTTGACTTGCTGTTTGCTCATAGGGAATCCAAAAGAATGTTTGGATTGTCTTTTCAAAATTTGTAATGTCCTGTCCCTACTCTGTTAAGTGCTATTTTGAATTAATGGCATATAAATAAAATAAAATTTAATTGGTTTCCCCAGGGCACTGCACAGTGGAATGGTGGTTAGTAGTTTCGCCTTGCAGCTAGAAGATCCCCAGTTTGCGTCGCGGCTTTCCCGGGATCTTTCTACATGGAATTTACATGTTCTCCCTGTGCATGTGTGGATTTTCTCTGGGTACTCCAGCTTCCTCTCACAGTCCAAAAATATCCATCCATCCATTCCCTACACACCGCTTTATCCTCACTAGGGTCATGGGGGGTGCTGGAGTCTATCCCAGCTGACTCTGGTGAAGGCAGGGGACACCCTGGACAGGTCACCAGTCTGTCACAGGGCTACACATACAGACACACAATCACACTCACATTCACACCTACGGACAATTTAGAGTAACCAATTAACCTCAGCATATTTTTGGACTGTGGGAGGAAGCCGGAGTACCCGGAGAAAACCCACGCATGCACAGGGAGAACATGCAAACTCCATGCAGAAAGACCCCAGGCCCACCCTGGGATTTGAACCGGGGATCTTCTTGCTGCAAGGCGAACATGCTAACCACTACTCTCCTGTGCAGCCCAGTCCAAAAACATGCTGAGGTTAATTGATTATTCCAAATTGCCCATAGGTGTGAATGCGAGTGTTATTGTTTGTCTGTATATGTAGCCCTGTGACCTGTCTGTGGTGTCCCCTGCCTTCGCCCTGAGTCAACTGGGATAGGCTCCAGCACCCTGTGATCCTAATGACATGTTGCACCATCTGATGGATGTACAGTGGGTATGGAAAGTATTCAGACCCCTTGAAGTTTTTCACTCTGTGTCTTGACAGAAAAAAACAGAAATGTAGAAATTTTTGCAAATGTATTAAAAAATAAAAACTGAAATATGACATGGTCAGAAGTATTCAGACCCTGTGCTCAGTATTGAGTAGAAGCTCCTTTTCAGCTCGTACAGCCATGAGTCTTCTTGGGAATGACGCAACAAGTTTTTCACACCTGGATTTGGGGATCCTCTGCCATTCTTCCTTACAGATCCTCTCCAGTTCTGTCAGGTTGGATGGTGAACGTTGGTGGACAGACATTCTGAGGTCTCTCCAGAGATGCTCAATTGGGTTTCGGTCAGGGCTCTGGCTGGGCCAGTCAAGAACGGTCACAGAGTTGTTGTGAAGCCACTCCTTTGTTATTTTAGCTGTGCTTTGGGTCATTGTCCTGTTGAAAGGTGAACCTTCGGCCCAGTCTGAGGTCCTGAGCACTCTGAAGAGGTTTTCCTCCAGGATATCTCTGTACTTGGCTGCATTCATCCTTCCTTCAATTGCAACCAGTCGTCCTGTCCCTGCAGCTGAAAAACACCCCCCCCACAACATGATGCTCCCACCACCATGTTTCACTGTAGGGATTGTATTGGGCAGGTGATGAGCAGTGCCTGCTTTTCTCCACACATACCGCTTAGAATTAACACCAAAAAGTTCAATCTTGGTCTCATCAGACCAGAGAATCTTATTTCTCATAGTCTGGGAGTCCTTCATGTGTTTTTTCAAACTCTGTGCGGGCTTTCATGTGTCTTGCACTGAGGAGAGGCTTCCGTCGGGTCACTCTGCCATAAAGCCCCGACTGGTGGAGGGCTGCAGTGATAGTTGACTTTGTGGAACTTTCTCCTATCTCCTGACTGCATCTCTGGAGCTCAGCCACAGTGATCTTTGGGTTCTTCTTTACCTCTCTCACCAAGGCTCTTCTCCCACCATTGCTCAGTTTGGCTGGACGGCCAGGTCTAGGAAGAGTTGTGGTCGTCCCAAACTTCTTCCATTTGAGGATTATGGAGGCCACTGTGCTCTGAGGAACATTGAGTGCTGCAGAAATTCTTTTGTAACCTTGTCCAGATCTGTGCTTTGCCACAGTTCTGTCTCTGAGCTCCTTGGGCAGTTCCTTCCACCTCATGATTCTCATTTGCTCTGACATGCACTGTGAGCTGTAAGGTCTTATATAGACAGGTGTGTGCCTTTCCTCATCAAGTCCAATCAGTTTAATTAAACACAGCTGGACTCCAATAAAGAAGCAGAACCATCTGGAGGAGGATCAGAAGAAATGGACAGCACGTGAGTTAAATATGAATGTCGCTGCAAAGGCTCTGAATACTTCTGACCATGTGATATTTCAGTTTTTATTTTTTAATACATTTGCAAAAATTTCTACATTTCTGATTTTTTTTTCTGTCAAGATGGGGTGCTGAGTGTACATTAATGAGAAATAAAATGAACTTTTTGGATTTTGGCAAATGGCTGCAATTCAATTCAATTCAATTTTATTTATATAGCGTCAATTACAGTCAAATCGTCTCAAGACGCTTTACAGAACCCATATGCCTGACCCCCAGAGCAGCCCAAAGGAGACAGTGGCAGGAAAAACACCCTTTTAACAGGGAAGAAACCTCGAGCAGAACCCGGCTCTAAATAGGGGGGACCCATCTGCCTGCTGGCCGGGCGGGTTGAGAAGGACAGAAGAGGGCAAGGGGGAGGGATGGGAGAAGAGGGAGGGGTGAGAAAGCAAGGAAAACACAACACACATTTGAATACATGCATGACAGGATATGTGACACAGACAAAGTATAAGCTAACATTGAAAACTGACTCATAGTTTACTCTTATGATGTACGGCTCTGACATTAAACATACTCCTTATATAGCTAGCAGTAAAATTCAAACAGTATGTAAGTTAGCATAACAGTATATTGAAGGCGATGCAGAGTTGACTCGTGGAAAAAGGGAATTGGAAGCAGAGGGCTGGTGGAAGGTCAGTAGCAGCATCCCACAGTGGACATGGTGGAGACTGGACCAGCTGGTGGAACATCGACCGCAGATCTGAAGCATCCAGCTCTGGGACCAGGGACACTCGGAGAAATAGCACAGGGGGAAACAGAGTGAATGTACTGCAATAACGGTATACATATTAAATGTAAAGGTAGATAGAGAAGGGCTCAGTGCGTCAAGAAAAGTCCCCCAGCAGCCTAGGCCTATAGCAGCATGACTAGGGGCAGAACGAAGGGACGTCCAAGAAGGAGTCAGCTGTACAATGAAGACACAAGCCGAACCTCTGTGGGTCACCCAGTCAGCCCCAACTATAAGATTTGTCAAAAAGGAACGCTTTAAGCCTGGTCTTAAAAATAGAGAGGGTGTCTGCCTCCCGAACCCAAACTGGGAGCAGGTTCCACAGGAGAGGCGCCTGATAACTGAAGGCTCTGCCTCCCATTCTACTTTTAGAAATTCTAGGAACAACAAGTAAGCCTGCAGTTTGAGAGCGAAGAGTTCTACTAGGATAATAAGGTACTATCAGATCTTTAAGATATGATGGAGATTGGTTATTAAGAGCTTTATATGTCAGAAGAAGGATTTTAAATTCTATTCTGGATTTAACAGGAAGCCAGTGAAGAGAAGCAAGTATAGGGGAAATATGATCTCTTTTGCTAACTCCTGTCAGTACTCTCGCAGCAGCGTTTTGGATCAACTGTAGATGTTTGAGAGAGCTATTTGGACAACCCGATAATAAGGAATTGCAATAGTCAAGCCTGGAAGTAACAAAAGCATGAACTAATTTTTCTGCATCACTCTGAGACAGAATGTTCCTGATTTTTACAATATTACGCAGGTGAAAAAAGGAAGTCCTACAGACTTGCTTTATGTGTGAGTTAAAGGACATGTCCTGGTCAAAAATAACTCCAAGATTCCTCACAGTAGTACTGGAGGCCAATGTGATGCCATCCAGAGTAACTATTTGCTTTGAAAGCGAGTTTCTAAGATGTTTGGGGCCAAATACAATGACTTCAGTTTTGTCTGAATTTAGCAGTAGGAAGTTAAAAGTCATCCAGGTTTTAATGTCCTTAAGACAATCTTGCAGTCTAGCTAACTGATCAGTTTCATCTGGCTTCATAGATAAATACAATTGTGTGTCATCTGCATAACAATGGAAGTTAATACAATGCTTCCTAATAATATTGCCTAAAGGAAGCATGTATAATGTGAAAAGTATCGGTCCTAAGACAGAACCCTGAGGAACTCCGTGATTAACTTTAGTCTGCTCAGAAGAGTTATTGTTGACATGCACAAACTGGAACCTATCTGATAAGTAGGATTTAAACCAATCCAGTGCTGTCCCTTTAATGCCAATTGAATGTTCTTGACGCTGTAATAAAATTTTGTGGTCGATTGTGTCAAACGCTGCACTAAGATCTAACAAAACAAGTATAGAGACTAGTCCATTATCTGATGCTATGAGAAGGTCATTAGTAACTTTCACTAGAGCTGTTTCTGTGCTATGATGCACTCTGAAGCCTGACTGAAACATTTCAAACAAATTATTCCTTTGTAGGTGTTCACACAATTGATTTGCAACTGTTCTTTCCAGAATTTTAGAGAGAAATGGTAGGTTGGATATCGGTCTATAGTTAGCTAACACATCTGGATCTAAAGTGGGCTTTTTAAGCAAAGGTTTGATGACAGCAACCTTAAAAGCCTGTGGTACATAGCCTGTTACTAGAGAGAGATTAATCAGATCTAACATTGAAGAATTAATTAAAGGTAAAATCTCCTTGAAGAGTCTAGTTGGGATAGGATCTAAAAGACATGTTGATGGTTTGGATGTAGAAACTGTTGAAATTAGTTCAGAGAGACATATAGGAGTGAAGAATTCTAAAGATTCATCAGGTCTAACAGCCAATTCAAAAGCATCTGTGACATTTGTAGGAAGGGCCAGATTAATTTTATCTCTAATCATAACTATTTTCTGTGTAAAGAAGCTCATGAAGTCGTTACTGGTTAAAGCTAAAGGAATACAAGGTTCAACAGAGCTCTGACTCTTTGTCAGCCTGGCTACAGTGCTAAAGAGAAACCTAGGGTTGTTCTTGTTCTCATCTATTAAAGATGAATAATAAGTTGTCCTGGCATTATGAAGAGCTTTTTTATAGATTACTAGACTATTTTTCCAAGCCACATACACTACCTCTGAATTAGTGGAATACCACTTTCTTTCCAGCTTTCGGGATGCCTGCTTTAAAGTCCGCAGCTGGGAATTATACCAAGGAGCAAGTCTTCTCTGAGATATAACTTTCTTTTTTACAGGTGCAACACTATCAAGAGTTGTACGCAGTGAGGCTGAAGCATTATTAACATAATAATCCACTTCTGTGGGGGTAAAATAATAATATTTGCCTTCTGATTTATCAGTAAATGTTGCTGAAGTAAACAGTGAGGGTATTATTTCCTTAAATTTAGATACTGAATTGTCAGACAAACACCTACTGTAATGATATTTGTTCTCAGCTGCTAAACAATCCTTTACTTTAAATTGAAATGTTATCATAAAATGGTCAGAAAGAAGAGGGTTCTGGGGAAATACTGTTAACTCTTCAATTTCTATGCCATAAGTCAGGACAAGGTCAAGAGTGTGATTAAAACTATGAGTTGGTTTATTTACATGTTGAGAAAACCCAATTGAGTCTAATAATGAATTAAAAGCTGTTGTAAGGCTGTCGCTGTCTACGTCAACATGAATGTTAAAGTCACCCACAATAATAACTTTGTCTGAACTGAGCACTAATTCAGATAAAAAGTCTGAGAATTGAGATAAAAACTCAGAATAAGGAGCAGGAGGACGATATATAACAACAAATAAAACTGGTTTCTGAGCTTTCAAATTTGGATGAGAGAGACTAAGAGTGAGATTTTCAAATGAGCTGTAATCAGGTTTAGGCCTCTGGTTCAGTTTTAAACTAGAATGGTAGATTGCTGCTACTCCTCCTCCTCGGCCTGTGATTCCAGGAATATGACAGTTAATATGACTAGGGGGAGTTGATTCGTTTAGGCTAACAAATTCTTCCTGCTGCAACCAGGTTTCAGTCAAACAGAACAAATCAATCTGGTGATCAGTTATCAACTCATTTACTAGCAGAGATTTAGACAAGAGAGATCTAATATTTAACAGACCACATTTAATTTTCCTGTCTCTTTGCTCTGTTGAAATAGAGGTATTAATTTTTATTAAATTTTTGTGGTTACTATTTCTTTTGTATATTTTTGATTTGATTAATTTATTGAATTTTGGTGGTCGGGGACAGACACAGTCTCAATAAAATTAACTGAATTAACTGAATTACTGGAGGGTGACAGCTGTGAGGAAACTGCAGAGAGGTGTGTAAGACTACAACTCTGCATCCTGGTCTTAACTCTGGGTTGTCATGCTTTAGGAGTACTAATAAAATCAGCCATATTCCTAGAAATGAGAGCTGCACCAGCCAAAGCAATGACACAGAGTGAAAAATTTCAAAGGGTCTGAATACTTTCCATACTTACTGTATATACAGGCATACTGTTTTGATTACCGTATTTTCACGACTATAAGGCGCACATAAAAGTCTTAGATTTTCTTCAAATTGTGCAGTGCGCCCTATGGTGCAGTGCGTCCTGTGTGTGTTGTTGTAAGGCGGACGTAGACCAGGTGGTTTTTTCCACGCATCACCATCGCTGTTGATCTGTGACTCTATGCGTGCCCATCTCACAGCCGATGTGAAAAAACAAGTGAAGCAAATGAACTCTGAGCTTGCTGTCATTCCGGGAGGCCTGACAAAGGAACTCCAACCGCTGGACATCGGTGTGAACCGGCCGTTCAAAGTAAGGCTGCGAGCGGCGTGGGAGCGATGGATGACCGATGGAGCCCACAGTTTCACTAAGAGTGGAAGGCAGCGCCGGGCGAGTTACGCCACAATTTGCCAATGGATTGTAGATGCTTGGGCTAACGTGTCTGCTGGCACTGTTGTTCGAGCTTTCGCAAAAGCCGGCATCATTTCCGAGGCGCCGCACGGCACGGAAAGTGACTCTGACAGTGAAGAAAGTGAGCCTGGCATGTTTGATGGAGGTTTAGCGCAGCTGTTCAATTCAGAAACAGAGGATGAGGACTTCCATGGGTTTGATTGATGACGATTACCGGTAAAAAAAAAAAAGTGAATACCAAACTCAGTTTTGCTCCCGCTCTATTTTTAAATACGCACACTTGTGTGCTTGTTTTATCCGTGTGTTTTACCATGCCCGCGACTATTGATGATTAAAAAAATGTTAGTACTTTGTAATCAATACTTAAATAAAGCACAACCAAACTCAGTTTTGCTCCCGCTCTATTTTTAAATACGCACACTTGTATGCTTGTTTGTGTGTTGTTGTTGTTGTAAGGCCGACGTAGTAGAGGACACCATGAGAACGTTAAAGGGCGAAGTGCGGGCGTGGATTGTATATAAAACCCTCGCCATATAATCAGGTGCGCCTTATGTGTGTGTTAAATACAGTAATGGCACACATAACTGAGACTGCGCCTTTTGGTACAGTGCGCCTTTTGGTCATGAAAATACGGTACTTTGTAAATATTCTAGCTGACAACCAGATATTCAAGTCAGTTTTAATTATGTTTACAATATTCTGAATTAAATCACTGTTATGGTCTTAATTTTGTGATTTCCTGTATGTGTATTTGTTTGACTGCAGTAACTGTTATTATTGATATTTTTGAAATGTAGTTTTATAACCTTTCATATATCAGTTACTGAACATATTTTCTGAAGATTAGTGGTTCTGTGGTATTTTGCAAGCTATGGTACATCCGCAACTTAAATGCTTTCATTGTAGGAAATAAGGAAGAGGTGTTTAGATCAGTCATTGTGATCACGTTTGATTATATTGCACTACTGGAGACACTACGCAGAAGAAGTAATCCTGCACGTTCGTATTAGATATGACATATACGTAGGTACTGGTTAAAATATATGTTGCCCTGTCAGCTATGTTGGATCAGCGATCCTTGTGTTGTTGTTAAATGCGTTGCCAGTGTGTGTCTTGGTATTTATGTTCAATGTGAGCGTCACATGGTGATGGTGGCTGGTTGCTTTACTTGTCCTGTGTGTGACCACAGAAGTCACAGCTTCTGATTGTAGAAAATTCATTTCAACGTGTAATGTCAGTTTACACTTTGAAATATAATTTGCCCAGCTTTCAAAGCTAACCTTAACATTTTATAGATAGACAAAAAAAACTGACACACTGCCAAACATTTTAGGTGGAACCCATTCCTGGAATGTTGATCCCTGTGTGTCGATATAATAGATATCACCGTTAACAGATGTCATTGTTTTGATCACAGGGTGTACAGAACAAAGGTAGTCTCATCCTGCGATAAATCTCATGCTGAACTGTTTATGACGAACAGTATGGAACCTTCATGCCTGTAAAAATGTCTTTGATCTCTTTAGCTTGAGCTGAGTCCATCAACCTTATCAAACATCTCTTTAGCTTTGAAGACCCTATTCTTTCATTCCCACCTTTTGACTTCAGGTATTGCACTGGTAAGGTAATATGCATTGAGCAAGGACATACAAGAGTCTGACTTTTAACTTCTATGTTAGATTATTACTAGAAAAATATTTTCTATACTTTTTGAATGAAGCATGTCTCTTTCTATAGATGCTGGGGGCTGGTCCATGGCTGTGAGTCGACTGGATGTATTTTACAGAAGACTGCTCCTCACCAAACTCTTCATTGGGGGATGGGGAAAGCCTGAAGACCTCAAGAGGTACGGAAAAAGAAGAGCAGAATGGAATCTAAAACAGCAAAAAAATGTCAGACTTGCCTGTCAACTCTAGGTAGAAGATCCCTCAGAGGTCCTTGAGTGTCTGATAGATCCATTATATCCTTGACCTTCCAGGGCCAAAATTCATCAGACTTTTATTGGTGAAATTACTTAAAGAATACATTTTTGTTGCGCTCCTGCTCAGTAACATAAAAATGGACATGAGTACTTACTCTCAAACATGTTTTTGATTAACTTTATGCTACATTGTCTCATTGATCTTAAGGAGTAAAATGTAATTCAGAGCAAAGTATTATCCACAGCAGGGTAGTTTTGGCCTACTACTTGCAGGTACTGCTCTCTTTCTGTCTTGGAATCTCTAAACACACTTTTTGGATTTATGGGCCATGCAAACAACAGTAATTTTTTTATTTTTATTTTTGCTATTGCTTTTCATACATCATATCTGCAATTTTCACTGTAGTGCTAAATCTGTTATTTTTAAAGTAAGACGAAGTCAGATAAAGCTTAATTTTTCCTGACGAAAATTATTTTTGCCAGATGTTGTTCTATGAAAACAAAATGACAAATAAGAAATGCAGTGCTTAGTAAAAAAAAAAAAAAGCATTAAGATGTACAGTTGTGCTCTTAAGTTTACATACCCCTGGCAGAATCTGGAAAATATGTTCCATTCTTTTGTGAAAACATAAATGATCAAAGCAAATACAATTGCATGACAATAAGTAACTTTATCTGACCACTAACCCTAAATGAAAGGTTTTTCTATGATAAAACATATTTTCTCAAAACAAGGGTATGTAAACTTGAAAGTACAATACATTACTGACAATACAAAGCAATGCTGGCAGTGGGTCTGAAAAGTATTATCACACATGATAATTAAAAACATGTAAATGTAATCAAAATATTACACGCGAAAATGGTATATTTCACAAAATAGGACTCTGGATATACACCACCAGGATGAGTGGAGTTTTACATTTTGCAGTCCTTGTACTCCAGGTGTTCTATTTGCAGATTTGTCATTAGGCCTACCTGCCTTACTTGTTCATGTTTGGGGTCCCTATGTTGCTATAGGATGAACCCCTGACCAACTAGGTGCATATCAGAGGATACTACATGAAGAATGCTGTGGTAGCCGGGTACCTCTCAGTCTGGACAAGTCACCAACCCTGAATCCAGCAAAACAGCCCCAGACCATCACAGTTCTTCCATCTTTGACAGTTGATGTCACACACTGAGGAACCATCCTTTCTCCTATTTGATGGTGTACAAAAATCCTGCATGATGAAACGAATGTCAGATTTTGATTCATCATAATGCCTTCTTCCAGTCTTCAGTAGTCCAATGATGGTATTTTATGGCCCAGGCAAGCCTGTTTTTCTTATTCTGTCATCTTAGCAATGGCTGTCTTGCCTGAAACTCGACCTGTCAAACCTGCAACTTGAAGTCTTCTCTTCACAGTTGAAACCGAGACTTGCTCACTATGACCACTGTGCTTGAAGCTGTCATGTGAGCTACTTATCACGCAAACTGTTGACTCTCAGAAACTTGCCTTCTGATTATATTGTGAATAGGGATGGGAATTCCGACTAATTTCCGAACCGACTAGTCACTAATTGGCGACTAGTCGGTTCGGAAAACTTGCAATTTAACCCTTTAAGCGCCAAAGTCGCAATATTGCCACAAGCAACATTGCTGAACATAATAAGCCACAGCTTCAAATATACTGCCTCATGTACTGTACACCAGGAGATGGACATCTGGAACTTCTATCTGAACATCAATTGTGGGCGTGTTTTCATTCAAAGTTTTGGAGTTTACAGAGTTTGAAAACCGAGGAGACGAGACTCGCCGTCGGAGCATATCAGAGCGCAAGACGGCACATTTTAGAGTGAGAAAACTCACCGTACCGAGAGGTCTGCTCAACGCTGACAAAGTACTTTGTCAAGTAATGGCTTACTCATATTCTGAAGAGGAATATTCACCCTCTGATGAAGATGTTCAGTCGTCCACAGACAGAAAGTGCCGCTGCGTCTGTGCGTAACGGCAGCGGGTCGGTGCGCCATGACAGTCCACGAGCAGCACATACTGGAGCCGATGCTTTGCTTCGGGGTGGCAGGAAGGGACGTGGTGGGTGTAGCTGGAGTGGTCAAAACACCGCTAATGATGAGGGGGATAGCGGGGGTTGAAAAAGAGACAAGCATATGCTACTGGCAGGATCAACCAGGAAGCCCAGACGAGCGTGCGGCGCACGGCCGATCGTAGAGCTGCATGGCGGCGCCCGGTCGAGAGTGCCGGGGGGAGTGTGAACAGACAGGCGGTGTAGGTTTGGAGAAATGAACGTGTCGACCGCCCCCTGCTACGTGTGTGTGAGGGGAGGGGAGGAGGAGCAGTTCTCTCCCTGGCCGCTCAGCCTGTTTACAAAGAAGCCGATGCAGAGGCACAAAGAACAAGGTGCATGATGTTTAATGCAGCGTTTAACCGACTAGTAAAATACTAAACGTTTAATAAATGAGTAGGCGGTTAAACGATTAAGCGACTAGTCGCGCACATCCCTAATTGTGACTTTGAGTCTTCCAAACCTCTTCCTGTCAGTTTCCCCCAGTTTCTGAGCCTTTTGATGGTGAAGAAAACTGTACTCACTCACACCTTGACTTTCTTTGCAAGTTCTCTGTAGGAAAGACCTACATTTTTAAGTGTTATGATGGTCTGTCTCTTTTTTTACTGCTAAATTGCCTTTTCCTCCACATTTTGTTGCAACACATTATTTTCTGTAGTACAATACTGTTCAAATAATGCTCTCAAGGGTATGGTGCCATAGTGTGTTCCAACTCTACTTTTATGCAGACAGTGGGGGTTGTAAGGAAAGAACAATTGGGTGTTAACAATAATACAGAAAGTTCTAAAACTTTTGACTGGTAGTGTCTGTACAGGTGTGGCATGAAGGATGGTGTGTCCACATTTCTGATATTGCAGTCAGAAATGTTATGAAGAAAGAAGACTAGGGTTACCATGATATTTTTACACATGGCAACTGTAAGAGAACAGTGTTACATTTTGCTGATTGATTTAAGTAACTAAAGAAAGATGATCAGAAATTTTGTCAAAGACAACTAGATCTGAATGTAATTGTATGGACAGAATTGAACCAAAACATACTCTGTAAGAACTATGATGAACTATAAAGCACCACCGATGTCCATGGTGAGTGCTGATGTCTCTCTGGCCGATGAATTGAATGACTTTTATGTGCGCTTTGAGGCTCCCAGTTGAGAGACACGCATGACGGTATATCAGGGTGTGTCCTGAAAGCCTGTGCCAACCAGCTTACACTGGTGTTCACGGAATTATTCAACCTTTCGCTCTACCAGTGCATCATCCCCAGGTGCTGTAAGCAGTCTGTCATTGTTCCAGTCCCCAAGAAAACCAAGCACAGTTGTCTGACTACTGGCCCAGTGTCCTTTCCTCTGTGGTGATGGAATGTTTTGAAAGACTGGTCAGAAACTTCATCACCTCCTCCCTACCTGTTTCCCTGGACCCACTACAATTTGCGTACCAGTCCAGTAGATCCACAGAGGACGCCATCAGTCACCTGTGACATACAGCCCTGTCCCACCTGGATACTAGGAAGGGGAATGTGTGAATGCTGTTTGCAAACTTCAGTTCACCATTCAACACCATAATCCCCTCCAGAATGGTCACTAAGCCGGAGAGTCTCACCCCCTCCCTGTGCTGGTGGATCTACAGCTTTTTGACCAGCAGACTACAGGTGGTTTGAGTGGCAAAACACCTGTCCCCCTCTTCCCTCCAGGGTACCCCCCAGGGGAGTGTATTGAGCCCTCTGCTGTACTCACTGTACACTCATGACTGGTTGACCACATCAGACTCTGACACCATCATTAAGTTTGCTGCAGTAGTGGGTCTGATCTCCAACAACAGTGAAGAATAGAATAGAAAGCCTTTATTGTCATTGTACAATGAGTATGCAATGAAATTGGGAGCGCTGCTCCATTTGGTGCTTAGAAAAATATATACAATAAAAATACAATACAGTAAAGGATAATTAAAAATAGAATAAAATACAATGGGAAAGAGCGGCAATTGTAGAAAAACAAGAGCTTTAGATTGCACATACATGATAAAGTGACTTTACATAGATTCATTGTGAAATCTTGCACGTGTAGTGTGTGTTCCCAGTGATGTTGTTGTGTTCATGTTTTCTTGTTGTTCAGAGCACTGATGGCTCTGGGGAAGAAACTGTCCCTGAGTCTTTGTTCTTGTTTTCTGTGCTCTGAAGCACCAACCAGAGGGCAGAAGGTTGAACAGATTGTGACTGGGGTGGGATGGGTCCTTGATCTTTGTAGCTCTGCTGAGATAGCGAGAATTGGCGATATCGTCCAGGGAGGGGAGGGGGCAGCCAGTGATGTTCTGGGCGGCGTTGATCACTCTCTGCAGTGCTCTCCTGTTGGCTGTAGTGCACCCAGCATACCACACTGTGATGCAGTACGCCAGGATGCTCTCAATGGTGACTCGGTAGAAGGTCAACAGCAGCTTCTCCTCCAGGTGGTTTTTCCTGAGCACTCAGGAAGTGGAGTCGCTGCTGGGCCTTCTTCACCACCGCCGTGGTGTTAACAGTCCAGGAGAGGTCGTCAGATATGTGAACACCCAGAAGTTTGAATGAGTGGACCCTTTCAATGCAGACCCCGTTGATGAGGAGTGGGGCTGGGTCCAAGCTACGTTTACGGAAGTCCAGGATGAGTTCTTTTGTTTTTGTGGTGTTCAGTGTGAGATTGTTCTCTGAACCCCACACTGACAGTCTCTCAACCTCATCTCTGTACGCCGACTCGCCTCCTCCTGCGATCAGCCTGACCACGGTGGTATCATCAGCAAATTTGATGGAGTTGGAGAGATGGGTTGTGCAGTTGTGTGTGTACAGTAAAGGACTCAGTACAAAACCTTGTGGGGAGCCGGTGCTGAGTGTTATGGTGGGGGAGTGGTGTGAGCCAAGTCTGACAGTTTGGGGACGGTCTTAGAAAGTATTTTATCGATCTGCAGATGGATGTTAGCAGTCCAAGGAGAGGGAGTTTGTCGACGAGAATGTCTGGGATGATGGTATTAAAGGCTGAGCTGTAGTCGATGAAGAACATCCTCGCATAGTTCCCCTGGTGTTCCAGGTGACTCGGCGTTTTGTGAAGAGCTATGGCGACGGCGTCTTCAATGGATCCGTTTGCTCTGTAGGCAAACTGGCGCGGCCTACTTGATGGAGATTGCCCACCTGGAGGACTGGTGCAGACAACAGCCTCCTCCTGAACGTCAGCAAGACCGAGGAGCTGATTGTGGATTACAGCAAGAAGCAGCATAGAGCATACCACCCACTCAGGATCAGCGGGACAAAGGTGGAGAGCTTCAAGTACATGAGTGTTAACATCACACAGGACCTGATGTGGTCTTGTCACATCAACACCATGGTGAACAAAGCTTGACAGCGTCTCTGCCACCTCAGACGCCTGAGGGACTTTCAGCTCCCTCTCAAGGTGCTCAGGAACTTTTACACCTGCACCATTGAGAGCATTTTGGCTGGGAGTATCACCACTTGGATGGGCAGCAGCACCAAGCAGGACTTCTTCGCCCTGAGGAGGTTGGCTTGACTGAGTGCACCATCAGAACCACCCTCCCAACCCGCAGGACATTTACAACAAATGATGCAGGTTAAAGTCCAGGAAGACTGCAAGTGAGCCCGCCCAGCCCAGTCACAGACTGTTCTCTCTGCTGCTGTCAGGGTGGCGTTACTGCTGCTTGAAGGCAAACACAGGGATGAGGATGAGCTTCTTCCCACAGGCTGTCTGCCTGCTGAACCTTAAACAGTAGACTCAATATACAATCAGACCTGCAAATTCTTTTCAATATCCTGTTCACTTTTCGATGTATCTACAGCCATGGCCATAAGTTTGGACACAGCATGACTTACTATGTGTGTTTTGACGTCTATTACAGAACATAACTAATATTTTTTGACAGCACCAGTTTAATTAGTCAACAAATCAACAAGGGATATAATATTATCAATAAATTCCAACAATTGGAACAACTTTGTTCCCAAAACATAATATTAGAAGAAAATAACAAAAAAATGCAGTACTTTCACAACCGAATTTGGTAAGAATAACAAAATGACACCAAACTCTTTCGATGTTTTTTTAAAATATGAAACTTAATATAGTTCTCAGGAGTTGTGTACTGTATTGTGACAATTTTGTGGTATTTTCTAAGATTCACAAGCGTCATGGTACTTGTGTCCAAACTTATGGCCATGGCTGTATGTATGTATGTAATTTTATTGTATTGCACTATTTGACACATGTATTTATTCTTTAGCCTTTGTTGTAGACAGGAAACGTGAGAAGAGTCAGGGAAGGACATGCAGAAAAGGGCCATGAGCCGGAATCGAACCATGATCGCTGCATCGGGGACTATAGCCCCTATTTCATGGGTCGCCCCCTCAACCAGTTGAGCTATGTGGGCGATTATCGATGTCTGTCTGAAATAGTTGGATCTGTTCTGATATAAAACTGATTATTCCTTCTTGTGTTTTACAGAATCTTTGAGTTTCGTAAGATCATTGGAGACAGAGAGAGGTGTAAATCTCTGGTACCTAAGGACTATCCAGTTTACATAAACAAGGTGCTCCCTCTTCTTTGGTCATTAGTACTGTAGATATTTTTTGTAATCTAATGTAGTATTTTTTTTGTTTTTGCCTTTGTGTCCAGACAGAGGATCTCACTGACTGTCAGATCCACGATGGGTTCTTTATGTCTCCTCTGGAACACTTAGTTCCTGGAATCCTGCCACCGGAGGCTGTTAAAGCCAGGTAGTGAACATGGTCGTATATACTACAACTGTAATGGGAGGATCGTTCCCTTTCTAGTGAAGTACAACCTTATGAAAATCACAATTACAAAAACCCGAACAACAAGTTGCAACAATAAATAGAATGCAGTTAACAACAAAGCATTTTAGTCCAATACTATTGCATTGAGTAGAAATATTAAGAGGGGCTGCGAAAATGCTTTGATAAATACGCTGAGGTATTGTAAGCAGTTTTTTAAGAAATTACAAGTGTGATTGCTGAAGGCTGTTGGAGCTTTCCTGTGGTTGCTAAAGATTGTACAGTTCTGCACATGTAAAGGAGGAACCTTAGCCTAGCCGCGCTAGACAACCCACGGCAACGAATTAAATTCTCTGCCAGGGTCGACAACAAAAACGACAACAGTCGTTGAGCTCCATTAGCACCGACTCTGAATAATCTTTCTGTTAACATGTCTGTAATATACTTGAGCTTCACCCATTGACTGTATAAATAAGGCTTCACCGAACTCCCGCATCCTCTGATTTCCGGCGCTCTAGGAGCCTGTTCGTTGCGCTGATTGGTTGTATACCTACCCAATTGCTGCAGAGTGATTTGATAGACAGCCTTTTAGCCCGCCTCCCTCCCTGTTGAGAGTTCCTAGACCCTTGTGCCTTCAGACCTGGGTCTAGCGCGGCTAGGCTAGAGGAACCTGGTATGGAACCTGAAACCTGGTGACCATAGCTGTGGCCGCTCAGACACAAGTCAGTAGCATTGCAGTTAGAAAGATAACCAGGGAAGCTGGTTCATGAGATTTATCCTGCTGTCATTCCTTATTGTGACACACAGAAGCTGCAATTACAGCTGCAGCCATGGAATGACATCGCTGTCACTGTTATTGTGTCTGTAACTATGGCTTCACTTTGCTGTTATGATTCTGGCTGTTGCATATTCATTTTAATGGATTTAAAACTGAATGCATTTATTGATTGTGTGTATACAGTAATCGCTTTGCTGAAGAGTGTTGTATTGAAGCTGCTGAACTGCCGTGGTGTGTTGATAAGACATCTGTCATAGGAGTGCAGGTTCAAATGGTAGTACAGCTGGACATGTCCATAGCAGCATATACTAAACCACAGCAGTCACTGAAGCAGTAAAACGCAGCAGTTATACCCATCACAGAGAGGCAGAGCAACTTCTGCTGTGTTCATAGCCAGTAGCTACACTAGATTGTTACTTTTAACTCAAGCATTACCAAATGATCAGTAAAAAACTGTTCATATAGATCAGAAGGAATACAAATGTAATTCTAAGGTATTGCAAAAAAATTGAGGGAAAGCTAATGTAATCTACAAAAATTCACTAGAATATTTTGGGGCTTCCTCATATTTCATGTTGTCTGCCAAATGAGACCAACAAAACTGAACTCTTTTCATTCTGTTCAGTGAATAATCAGAACGTAAATCAGTAACTGCAGACACATCCAGCTTTCTCACAGAAGCATAATTTACAAGTCCTCATTCATAGTGTGACTCCTTACAGTGTGTGTTGTTTCAGGTTCCAGTTTATAGTTCCCAAGAAGTGGCAGAGGAACAGACCAGTATGCATCCACTTAGCTGGGACTGGAGACCATGTAAGGTTCTTGAGCCTTTAGTGTCAACAGTACTTGCATATGAATGGACACCCCTTTAAACCTGATCATGCTAAATGAGATGCAGTCATGAGTATTACTGTTGACATTCACATTTTGATCTTGTTTCTTAATGTTGAAAGTCTTCTCTATCAGCATGTATTTTTATATGAATAATGATGTCAATATAAATACACACGTAATATGATTTAGTGGCTCTAGTAGTGGAACCCATGAATGATGACCGTGATGATGACTTTATTTATTTTTCCTCTGTATTTTATGATTTTTATGTATTTCTGACTTGTGTGTAGTTTTTCTGGCGCCGCCGGACCCTGATGGCCAGACCCATGATCAAAGAGGCAGGAATGGCTTCACTGCTTCTGGAGAACCCTTATTATATCCTTCTATATTCCATTGACATGTGCTTCTCTTTTTGAATGTTTTTGTTAATTGACAACTCAACAAATGGAAAGGTGCTTCAGGAAATCATGTTGTCTGGATGGTTCAGGTCAGCATGATCTGAACACGTCACCACAGATCTGCAGCCAGAGAAGAACTGTGTTTAGTTTTATTTAACTTGTGTACTTATGGCAAAAATGATACAAAACACCAGATACATTTTGATGACCCCTTTCAGGTCAGTATGATTGCTTGAATCTGTATACATTTCTGATGTAAGGATAAACCAGAATCACTTTCTGTGATGTTAGGTACTTTGCACTTCAACACTCAAAGGATGTCAAATGTTACATTATGAAAGACTGATTTCCCTCGCTGGAGATCATCGAATCCACAGTGGCCACTGTCAGCTATAGGCAGGGAATTTCCTTTAATACGGTGCAGAGTCTCAGTTAACTTGCACTTTGAACCGAATTACACCCGTCAGGACAATAGATCAGTGGTGGGTGTCCACTTCTCTTCCTCAGGTATTATTGCACATTTTCACACTCGAGGCTTTTTCTTAGTGCTGTCTTACACAGTTAATCCACTTTGTGTTAACTGAGGTGATCACGTTGTATGATTGCCTTTAATCCCGTTCTTCTTTTTAGCCTCATAACAATCAATATTTTTAAAAATCAAACAATATATCTGCCAGTATTTCTGTTTTTTAATTCACTGGGTATTTTTACAGATCTTACACAGATCGACTGGACAGTTCTGTTCTGCTACTTTGACAGACTTACTGGTACACCTTTGAAACTCATGTGAGGTCAAAGGGACCCATATTCAATCATTTTTAGGCCAGTAACTTAAACATCTAGTTGGCTTGCAGGCAAACACTGCTAATTTGTTGGAAACATGATAATTTGACAGGAAGTGTAGTTTGATAAAATAAGCACACATGTGGCTGCCTACAAGAAATAGAAATCTGTTCTGACCAGTGTCTGAATACCATATTCTGGTCATGTATCTGTGCTTTCTTTGGCAGATGCATATTGCCTGTGAATGTTTTATTGTTCCTTGACTGATGCTTTACATGGCTATCGTAAGCCCAAAGACCAACGGTAAGTTCACACCTCTGCTAGAATTGATTCAGACAGAACTAAATAAAGAGGCTTTTCCAGTGTAGAACAGAAGCTTTACACACATCATGGTAACTCAGCACTGAAAGTGATGAGTGTAACTGGTGGACTGGTAGTCTTTTATTCATGGTTACACATCAGCAAAATTCTGAGTTGCAAAAATTATTCCTCAATTTAAAATTATTTTGGACACAAAGAAAATGGATGAGTAGACGTCTGGATAACTAAACTCAGCCAAACAAAACCAGTGTGGGTGATGAAATCACCATGAAGTCTTAGAAACTGTAAATGACAGCTTTAGAACTTATTGAGAAAACAGATTAGAAGACATTTGATCATGGAATTAATCTGTAACTACAACCCTTTTTGTGTGGACAGTTCAGTTTTAATGATTAAGCACCAATTCACAAACAACACACGTCCTATCATAACACTTTGCAGAGTAAGGCTCAGGGAGGACAGCCGTCTGTCTCAACCAGTTAGGGTGGAAATGGGGATGAAGGGGGTGGGGGTGGAGATAGCAGGAAAGCACATGGAACGCATGAGAGAACAATGAACATGTTAGAGGTTGGTGAGACCAGCAACTGCAGATCAGAGAACTAACTGGAAGCTTGTTCCACAACAGAGAAGTCTGATAACTGAAGGCTCTGCCTCCCATTCTACTTCTGGAAACTCTGTTTATGTTCATTTGTTCACCACTGTGACTGTGGGCAAACTTAGCAGTCTTGGACATTTTTTGGGACGGGCACATGTCAGTGGTAAAATAAGTCACAATGCCCACATTACTGACTTCTCCTCTGCTGGTCCTCTCTGTGTTCTATACAGGAAATAGCTGAAATGAAATTACTTCTACAACCCAATGTCACACATTTGCCTCAAGAGGCTTTAAAATATACACAGGATACAGGTTTTGAGTTCTTTTGTTCAAACACAGAATATTTAGGTACGTACACACGTGGACAAAATTGTTGGTACCCCTCAGTTAAAGAAGGAAAAACCCACAATTCTCACTGAAATCACTTGAAACTCACAAAAGTAACAATAAATAAAAATTTATTGAAAATTAAATAATCAAAATCAGCCATCACTTTTGAATTGTTGATTAACATAATTATTTAAAAAAACAAACTAATGAAATAGGGCTGGACAAAAATGATGGTACCCATAACTTAATATTTTGTTGCACAACCTTTTGAGGCAATCACTGCAATTAAACGATTTCTGTATTTGTCAATGAGCGTTCTGCAGCTGTCAACAGGTATTTTGGCCCACTCCTCATGAGCAAACAGCTCCAGTTGTCTCAGGTTTGATGGGTGTCTTCTCCAAATGGCATGTTTCAGCTCCTTCCACATATGTTCAATGGGATTCAGATCTGGGCTCATAGAAGGCCACTTTAGAATAGTCCAACGCTTTTCTCTCAGCCATTCTTGGGTGTTTTTGGCTGTGTGTTTTGGATCGTTGTCCTGTTGGAAGACCCATGACCTGCGACTGAGACCAAGCTTTCTGACACTAGGCAGCACATTTCTCTCCAGAATGCCTTGATAGTCTTCAGATTTCATCGTACCTCGCACACTTTCAAGACACCCTGTGCCAGATGCAGCAAAGCAGCCCCAAAACATTACTGAGCCTCCTCCATGTTTCACCGTAGGGACAGTGTTCTTTTCTTCGTATGCTTGGTTTTTGAGTCTATGAACATAGAGTTGATGTGCCTTACCAAAAAGCTCCAGTTTGGTCTCATCTGTCCAAAGGACATTCTCCCAGAAGCTTTGTGGCTTGTCAACATGCATTTTTGCAAATTCCAGTCTCGCTTTTTTATGAGTTTTTTTCAGCAGTGGTGTCCTCCTTGGTCGTCTCCCATGAAGTCCACTTTGGCTCAAACAACGACGAATGGTGCGATCTGACACTGATGTACCTTGGCCTTGGAGTTCACCTTTAATTTCTTTGGAGGTTGCTCTGGGCTCTTTGGATGCAATTCCAACGATCCGTCTCTTCAATTTGTCATCAATTTTCCTCTTGCGGCCACGTCCAGGGAGGTTGGCTACTGTCCCGTGGGTCTTGAACTTCTGAATAATATGAGCCACTGTTGTCACAGGAACTTCAAGCTGTTTAGAGATGGTCTTATAGCCTTTACCTTTAAGATGTTTGTCTATCATTTTTTTTCGGATGTCCTGGGACAATTCTCTCCTTCGCTTTCTGTTGTCCATGTTCAGTGTGGTACACACCTTTTCACCAAACAGCAGGGTGACTACTTGTCTCCCTTTAAATAGGCAGACTGACTGATTATGAGTTTGGAAACACCTGTGATGTCAATTAAATGACACACCTGAGTTAATCATGTCACTCTGGTCAAATAGTTTTCAATCTTTTATAGAGGTACCATCATTTTTGTCCAGGCCTGTTTCATTAGTTTGTTTTTTTTAAATAATTATGTTAATCAACAATTCAAAAGTGATGGCTGATTTTGATTATTTAATTTTCAATAAATTTTTATTTATTGTTACTTTTGTGAGTTTCAAGTGATTTCAGTGAGAATTGTGGGTTTTTCCTTCTTTAACTGAAGGGTACCAACAATTTTGTCCACGTGTGTAGATGTTGATTACCTTGCTTGCTTGACGGTTTCGGTGAACACTCTCTCCTTCCTCAGAAGTGTCTCACTGACAGCCTGTGACGTGTCAGCCGGCAGATTTTGACAGCCGGCATTTGTGGCACGCAGGATAATACCCTGTATCATTAAAGCCTCAACTATTTACAGTGGTATGAAAAAGTTTGGGCACCCCTGATAATTATCAAGGTTTTCCTTTATAAATCACTGGTTGTTCGGATCACCAATCAGTTAAATATCTTATAGCAGATGAACACAGTGATACTTGAGAAGTGAAATGAAGTTTATAGGATTTACAGAAAGTGGGCAATAATTGTTTAAACAAAAGTAGACAGGTGCATAAATTTGGGCACCCTTGTTGTTTTGTTGACTTGAACGCCTTTAGCACTAATTATTGGAACATAAAATGTGTTTGGTGAGCTCATTGACCTTTGACCTGCATACACAGGTGGAGCCAATCATGAGAAAGGGTATTTAAGGTGGACAATTCCAAGTTGTTCTCCTCTTTGCATCTTCTCTGAAGAGTGGAAACATGGGAGCCTCAAAACAACTGTCAAATGAGCTGAAAGCAAAGATTGTTCAGCATCATGATTAAGGGGAAGGAAACAAAAAGCTAGCTCAGAGATTTCAGCTGTCAGTTTCCACTGTGAGGAACATAGTGAGGAAATGGAAGACCACAGGCTCAGTTCTAGTTAAGGCCCGGAGTGGCAGGCCAAGAAAACTGTCAGCTAAGCAGAGGTGAAGGATGGTGAGAAAGGAGGATCTACTGAATACTGATGTAATTCTTCTGTTGGGGTGCCCAAATTTATGCACCTGTCTACTTTTGTTTAAATAATTATTGCACACTTTCTGTAAATCCTATAAACTTCATTTCACTTCTCAAATATCACTGTGTTTGTCTGTTATATGATGTATTTAACTGATTGGTGATCTGAACAACCAGTGATTTATAAAGGAAAACCTTGATAATTATCAGGGATGCCCAAACTTTTGCATACCGCTGTGTGTGTATATATATATATATATATATATATATATATATATGTGTATATATATATATGTGTATATATATATATATATATATATATATATATATATATATATATATATATATATATATATATATATATACATGTGGTAGAAATCCTTAGAAAGGCTAACTAAAGGAGGGGTCCCCTTTCCATTGCAGATATAAAAATGTTGGTCTGCAGAGTACATAAAAATAGCAAAATAACAATTTAAATAGTCAGGATGATAAAAGATTGATTAAATAAGATGTTATTTTGAATTTCTTGAACATGCAAAAAAATTAGAGCTCAGCACAGTGTTCTGCTGCAGGAGTTAGAGATTCTTAGTGGAGCTGGGATTAATCCATTGTGAAGTAACCATGGATGTTTCTTGTAGGCGCTCCAGTCTAAAGAATGTTTCCGACCTATTTGTGATGGGAGGGGCTTTGATTCTGGAGTCAACGGTTCTTCTCCGTTGGCTGGAGAGAGACGGATACTGGCCACTTGGAATGACTGGCATCTCCATGGGAGGATATGTGAGTCACCAGAATGGCAAATGTCATTTTGTATATTGAAGCAGCTTTGCTTCAGTTTTATTCCTATCAGATCCATACAGCATCGTCTAACAGTTTTGCACTACATAACTAATTGATGTGCTTGACATCCCAGAGGCACACATTTCCTACCAGCTTGCTTGAAATTTGAAAATGTTTTATAATCTTACAGTCTCTTGTCCACATTTGTGTCCAGATGGCGTCCCTGGCAGTGACTAACTGGCCAAAGCCCATCCCTTTGATTCCATGTTTGTCCTGGTCCACTGCCTCCAGTGTGTTCACCACGGTAACACTGTTCCAGCTGACAGAGGTTGATTAGGAGACGTTTAGTTAGTGGTGGAGCATTAGATTTGGTGTCATATCCAAACTTTGTTGTAGAGGTTTTTCTTCTTAGTAACAACTAGTAAGCTGTGACAGTATGTAGTCAAAGTCCAACTCCGTACAGACAGAGAGGCTTAAAGCAAAACCAAAATTCAGAGTGACTGAGTTTGACTTAGAGTTATTCAATGGTCTGACATCATGTCCTGGTCTGAACCAGGCTTTATGGTGCTGAGGTGGAAGCTGATAGGTTCATCACTCTCTGCCACAGTTGTGCACACTAGGTAATCAGCCAGTGGCCTGCACTGTAGGTATTACACACACACACACACACACACACACACACACACACACACACACACACACACACGAGGAAAACGGAAAGGAGGAGGAAGGGAAGGCTGTCACCTCCAGCTATTGCCAGAAGTGGAGGTGGTGGACATGCCAGCATTGTGCAAACTCAACCTGATTCATTGAATTTTGAAGTTTGCATAGTAAGAAAGATAAATACAAACAAGATTAGAAAAATAAAAAATATACAACACTCAGCAACATTTTAAAGGTTCTCTCTCAACAATGTGTCTTTCAATTTTTCACCTCAAAACTTCCACTGGGGCTGTTTCAGAGTCTGTAGATTTGAATACAGTTGAGCTGCTGCTGTTTGACCCTCTTCAGGAAGAAAACTCTCTCTGCATTTATGACTGACATCAGAAAAGGGGCAGAAAACATTTAAATCAGGACAGCCTTATCAACAATTTCTATATATTATAATATAGTATTTGTGAGCACAGAAAACAGATGGAAGCACCAGTTTAGTTTAGTACCCCACTCAGTCCTTGTTTTTTGGTTTTAAATTGGTCTTAGGTTTTCACAATCTCTAAATGTACGATAGCATTGCTTATTTAAACCAACATTCAGTAAGGAAAAGTTGTATTACCTTTTCTCACATGTTTCTACAGCCTCTGCTGTCTTCCTCAGAGCGTCATCTGACGTTTGGTGACGTGTCCTTTTTATCACGTGGTCGGTTTGACAGATCCGTCAGAATCTGTCAAAGCGACCGGTGGTGATCACTGCAAAAGACAAAACCATGTTATGGACTGGGACGGGGGGCGGACTATAGCCTCGGAGACAAATAAACATAAAGGATGGATCAAGGAAGCCACTGAGATCAGGAAGCGGGCGAGCTGCACCACAAACCGGGAGGAGAGGGCCTACATGCTCTTGCATACCTGGGACTCCATCCTGCAGAGACCACTGGACGGCGGGAGGCGTGGTCGCTTTGACAGATTCTGACAGATCTGGACACGTCACCAAACGTCAGATGACGCTCTGAGGAAGACAGCAGAGGCTGTAGAAACATGTGAGAAAAGGTAATACAACTTTACTGAACTGTTGGTTTAAATATGTAACGCTATCGTACAGTAATGAACAACAAAATGAACGTAATCCAACAATCTCTAAATGTTCCTGAAAATAATTGTTTTTTCCATAGTTTTTGGGCATGATTGTATGTCACCAGTGTGTTTAGAGAGCAGCAAAATATGTGAAAAGACCATCTCCTCATTTCTTTTCTCCACTGATTGGAAAATGTGTCTCTGAACAAGCTCTTCAGAGGCCTGACCTACAGAGCAGTATTTAAGCTTCATGTTTAACTCTGGGTGTCCAGTACTGTGAATGCAGTTCACTTATTACAGAGGTATATCTCCATAGTAACTTATGCTGAACTTCTAACTGGTTTCAAAGGTGATGTTTCAGTTCTATGTGCACTAAAACACGTCAAACTTGAAATGTACCTTCTTAGGACATGTGGAAATGACATTCAGTTAATCAAAGATAGTTTAAAAATCCCATCTTTATTGCCATAAATTGACTATTTTGTATATTGTCGCCCACTCAACTACGTGGCCGGCAGTTTGGTCACTTCTGGTCTTACCTGCTTCTTGTGTCATTAGCTGTACACTGACCTCAATTTTGTTAGTTCAATTGATTAACATGCAGTAGCTTAAATTAGAGTGCTTTATGAATGAAGCATGAAGTGAATCATCATTCAGAGATACTCCTTAGCCTCTGTACCTCTGCTTCCACCATCTATCTCTTTCCCTCGTGTCTGTCCTCCAGACAGCTCACACTGTGTGAGAATATCCATCCATCCATCCATCCTCTATCCACCGCTTTATCCTCACTGGGGTCATGGGGGGTGCTGGAGTCTATCCCAGCTGACTCTGGTGAAGGCAGGGGACACCCTGGACAGGTCACCAGTCTGTCACAGGGCTACATATACAGACACACAATCACACTCACATTCACACCTACGGACAATTTAGAGTAACCAATTAACCTCAGCATATTTTTGGACTGTGGGAGGAAGCCGGAGTACCCGGAGAAAACCCACGCATGCACAGGGAGAACATGCAAACTCCATGCAGAAAGATCCCAGGCCGGGATTTGAACCAGGGATCTTCTCGCTGCAAGGCCAAAGTGCTAATCCACTGTGCAGCCCTGTGTGAGGAAGTGCCTTACATAAATGCTATGTATCGTGTGTGTGTGTGTGTGTGTGTGTGTGTGTGTGTGTGTGTGTGTGTGTTTGTAGGGTGTGCTGAGTAAAGCAGTGAACTGGACAGAGCTGGAGAAGCAGTATGCAATTAATTCAGTGTATGAAGAGGAGATTATTAAGCTGTTGGAGTACTGTGGGGTATGTTGTCTTTTTCCTTCCTTTCTAGATGACTGGCTTATATTCTGACGTAGTAGTTGAAAATCTAATCCAAATATTCCCCTCTGTGCTTGATTTTTTTACACAAGCTAAAGTTGTACAGCAATTAATTGTTCCAGTTTGATGAGGATATTGCAAATGCTAGTGATTCACCATAAATGTGGAAACTACTAATGGTGACTTAACAAAGTAAATAGTTCATTCAAAAATAAAATTATCAATTTGGTTTTGAATAATTAAGAATTTGATAAAAACGTTTTTTAGATTGCCGTAGTTTTACATATGCTCATATTAGCTTGCTTTTCTCTGTTTCATATCGGAATCCTTTGGGATGTTTTGTTGAATCATCAGTTTTCAGATTTCTGCTGGAGAATTAGACCCCCTTACCAAACACATGGATGAACACACAAGCTTCAATTGTAGTGTACTCATATAGTGTACTGTGTCAATATTTTGGTCTTTGTGTCCATATCTGTCAGGCTGATTCCTTTAAGATGATGCCCAACCTTCTGAAAAATGTGAACTCTTTAGAGCATCTGCTAGGCCTGTCTGGAGATCATGAAGTATCAGTTAGTCAATATTCCAAAACACAAATGGAAGCAGAGGTTGATGGAGGCCTTCAAGGATACAGGGCTGGAGAGAGAGAACAACAATTATCATCCGTGAACAGCAAAGGAACAAGCTTGGACACTGTAACCAGGTAAGAGCAGGGTATTTGTTCTCATGTAAAACTAACAGCTTAGGTGTACTATGTTAAAACTATAGGCCTCAAAGATGAAACTCATGGCAACGAAAGTTAGAACTAAGGTCCATGCACACTACCAGTCAAAAGGTTTAGAACACCCCAACTTTTCCAGTTTTCATTGAAATTGAAGTAGTTCAAGTCCAGTGAACAGCTTGAAATGGTACAAAGGTAAGAGATGAACTGCCAAAGCTTAAAAAAGGTAAGGTTACCCAAAACTGAAAACATAACGTACATTTCACAATTATACAAAAAGGCCTTTTTCAAGAAACAGAAAATGGGTTAACTTAATGCTGCAGCAATGGAGGCTGATCAAGCTGGTTGGTGCTCCCAGTTCCTACAGGTGTCCAAACTTTTCTTGATTACTGACAACCCCCACTGTATGCACATAAGTAGTGTTGGAACACACTGTGGTACCAGCATTATTTGAACAGTATTGTACTACAGAAAGTAGTGTTGCTATAAAAATGATGAGAAAAAGGCAATGTACAATGGAAGAGAGACAGACCATCATAGCACTTTAAAATGTAAGTCTTTCCAACAGAGAAATTGCGAAGAAAGTTGTTGTATCTTCTTGTGTAACGATGATGTGAAGATAGTGAAGAAATTCTCCGCCGACACCATCTTATACATAAAAGGTTTATTAAAACAAAGACAGCATCACAGACACCATGGCTTGTCTGGGAGAGGATTCAAGGCCCGATAGAATCACTCTGCAGAGTAACTGTTTCTCATAGCTTATATTCACTATGTCACCAAAAATATTCACTCACCCTTCCAAATAATCAGAATCAGGTGTTCCAATCACTTCCATGGCCACAGGTGTATAAAATAAAGCACCTGGGCATGCAGACTGCTTTTACAAACATTAGTGAAAGAATGAGTCGCTGTCAGGAGCTCAGTGAATTCCAGCATAGAACTGTGATAGGATGTCAGCTGTGCAACAAATCCAGTAGGGACATTTCCTCACTGCTAAATGAAGAATTCATTTGCAAAAACAGGTAACTCCGTTTTCAAAAAACTATTTTTTATTGTTTACTTGAGATAATAACACTAATTATTTATTCTCTATTTTCTCATGTATTTTTCTACTGAGTCAAATCCACTCAACTTCAGTTTTATTGATATTATCTCAAGTAAACAATTTAAAAAAAAGTTCTCTGAAAATTTTTCAAAACGGAGTTATCTGTTTTAGCAAATGAACTCTTCAAATATTCCACAGTCAGCTGTCAGCTGTATTATAAGAAAGTGGAAGTGTGTGGAGGCTCCAGCACCCCCCGCTACCCTAGTGAGGATAAAGCGGTATATAGAGAATGGATGGATGGATGGATGGAAGTGTGTGGGAACGACAGCAGATCAGCCACCAAGTGGTCGGCCACGTAAACTGATGGAGCGGGTCAGAGGATGCCAAGAGGTGGTCAACTTTCTGCAGAGTCAGTGGCTACAGACCTTCAGACTTCATGTGGCCTTCAGATTAGCTCAAGAACAGAGCTTCAGCAGAGAGCTTCATGGAATGGGTTTCCATGGCCGAGCAGCTGCATCCAAGCCGTACATCACCAAGTGCAACGCAAAGCGTGGGATGCAGCGGTGTAAAGCACGCCGCCACTGGACTCTAGAGCAGTGGAGACGCCTTCTCTGGAGTGACCAATCACGCTTCTCCATCTGGATATCTGATGGACCAGTCTGGGTTTGGTGGTTGCCAGGAGAACCATACTTGTGGGACTGCATTGTGCCAAGTGTAAAGTTTGGTGGAGGGGGGATTATGGTGTGGGCTTGTTCTTCAGGAGCTGGGCTTGGCCCCTTAGTTCCAGTGAAAGGAACTCTGAATGCTTCAGCATACCAAGACATTTTGGACAATTCCATGCTCCCAACTTTGTGGAACAGTTTGGAGCTGGCCCCTTCCTCTTCCAACATGACTGTGCACCAGTGCACAAAGCAAGGTCCATAAAGACATGGATGACAGAGTCTGCTGTGGATGAACTGGACTGGCCTGCACAGAGTCCTGACCTCAGCCCGATAGAACACCTTTAGGATGAATTAGAGCAGAGACTGAGAGCCAGGCCTTCTGGTCCAACATCAGTGTGTGACCTCACAGATGAGCTTCTGGAAGAACGGTCAAAAATTCCCATAAACACACTCCTAAACCTTGTGGACAGCCTTCCCAGAAGAGTTGAAGCTGTTCTAGCTGCAAAGGGTGGACCGACGTCATACTGAACCCTATGGATTAGGAATGGGATGTCACTGATGTTCATATGAGAGTCAAGGCAGGTGAGTGAATACTTTTGACAATATAGTGTATGTGGGTTCTTCACATAAACCCAGCAGGTGCTTGGACATATGGTTACTGGTGCTTCGTTGTCTGGACAAGCAATGGCAATAAAACAATAAACTCATATTAAGACATCTGGTGTTTAACTTAGGAGTTTTTAACATTCCCATCCCCTAACTTAGAAGGCCACCTGGAACAACAGATACTACAAAGTCAAGGTGTCTATGAGTACAGTTTTCTTCAACATCAAAAGGCACTCAGGAGCTGGGGGAAACTCTGACAGGAAGAGGTCTGGAAATCCCAAAGGCACGACAGAATCAGAAGTCAAATTTCTGACGGTCAGCTTGCTTAATAGTGATCGTAGTAAGCAAGTCTCAGTTTCAACTGTGAAGACAAAACTTGGACTTGCAGGGTTGACAGGTCAAGTTGCAGCAAGGAAGCCATTGCTAAAATGTCAGACAAAGAAAGAGGCTTGCCTGGGCCATGAAATACCGCCAGTGGACTACTGAGGAAGCTATTATGGACTGTTGAATCAAAAATTTAAATCTTTGGTTCATCACGTAGAATTTTTGTACGCCATGGAGCAGGAGTAAGGACGGTTCCTCAGTGTGTGACGTGAACTCTCAAACATGGAGGAGGAAGATTGATGTTCTGCAGCTGTTTTTCTGGATCCAGGGTCATTGACTTGTCCAGAGTGAGAGGAACCCTGAACCTAAACGGCTACCACAGCATTCTGCAGCGCCATGCAGTACCCTCTGGGATGCACTTAGTTGGCCAGGAGTTCATCCTATAGCAAGATAATGACCCCAAACATGAGTCCAGAACTACCTTCCTAAACAGATACCTAGATGGTAAGCTTGACAACGTGTAGTGGCCAGCTCAGTCCCCAGACGTAAACCCCATAGAGCTGGTCTGGGATGAAGTGGACAGAAGAGTGAAAACAAAGCAACCTGTAAGTACTGTGCATTTATGAGAACTTATGCAACAGAGTTCATTGATTTGTTCTAGGCTTTCATTTTAGAGTACAATGAAACATTAACATGCATAATTTCCAATAAAAAATGAAGCATTGGGGTGTTCTAAAACGTTTGACTGGTAGTGTATATCACTTTTTCAATACTTTGTGTGTTCACAGAGGGAGAGAGTGAGAATGAAGAGGTGGAATGGGAGAATAAAGGGAGACCAGGCAGGGACCTGGGGGGGGTGGGGGGGGCTGACAATTTCAGTGTGATTCTAAACTTTAATTAATAAACACTGATTACAGTAAAACAAATCTGGTTAAGATATCTCACCAACTGCTTTGTGATAAATTCTTAACATTGTGAAGAGACTTTCTGGACATCCTGTGTAACTGTTCATGCAGTGAGGCTGATGTGAAAGCACAGGGGTTCTCAGCTCAGTTTCAGGGATGACAGGTTTCCTCACTTTTGTGCCGGTAACCACAGTTCTATTTACTTTTGTGGCATTGAGTTTCTACTTTGAGCCCGCATTTTCAACAGCATCTTTCTAAAGCATAAATGTTTTATAGTTTGTAAGACAAAAGCACTTGTCAAGTTAGTAATACCATTTATGAGGTGGTTATGCAGTTTGAAATAACTTATTGTTTACGTGGTTTTGCATAGAGGTGTTATCACTTCTGTTGTATACATTTATTTATTACAGTTATGACAAATTATGATTGTTGATTTCCTACATGATACACCTGTGTTCCCATTGTTCTTGTTGCTATTTAACAGTATTGTTTTCCTTTTTAGTATCTTTTACTTGTTTCTTCTGTTGCAATGTTTCCTCATAATTTCCGTTTTTTATTTTTTTTGTCTCTGTGTTTAGAAAATGTGGTGCACATAACTCACACTGGAAAAAGACTCTCTATCGGCCATCATTACATAAAGAGTCAATAAGCTTCATGAAGGGAGTGATGGATGAATGTACACACATGGCCAACTTCTCCGGTAGGTTTGAATCTGCAGTCCGGCGACAAACTTGCTTCATAACAGAAACAAGGGAGATCAGATAGAAATAGACAAATACTCAAAATACTTCTCCAGGTTACAGCAGAGAGGAAAGAAAACAGACTGCATAGCCTCATTTTTCTACCTGGCGAGTGGAGTAGAGAAGACGTGAGGTGATAAAATGGACACACCTATGAGCACCGCTGTGGCTGACAAGGGAAGCATGAAGGAGAACAGAGCGAGGTGTGAGAGTTTCTAAAAATGGGAGATCTTTGCAAGACTAATACCGTTTGCAGTTTTTGACCAGTGAGGAACTGCTCACTATGAGCTGATCCTAAAGTATAGAACCCATTCTGTATAACCTAGTATGAATGTTGGAGCCAATGAGCTCAATTATTATAAATAGGAACCAATCTTTGTCCGGGCAGGTGTTCCGCCCGGAAGGAAAAAACAGTTTTGACCGCCGTTGAAACCGCTGCTGAAAAGCCGGTAACAATGAATTGTTTGTTTTAGGTTAAAGCTGTTGGATTATACTTATTTGGAGTAATAAACGCAGATTATTGGAACAGCACGCATTGGTCTCGGCTCTCTTCATCAGACGTGGTAAAGTTGTCGGCGTGTCAACTATATAAATCCTGGTGAAGCACCTCAGGGGCTTCAAGCATTGGCTTAGCCTCTACAATGAAAATAAAATTGACAGCTCTGGTTCTTTTCCATGTCGTGTGCTTTTTAGTGAGGAAGTTTAGCTACCCAGGCTATCCCTCTAATTAGTTATGAAAATATCTTTTACCCTCTCCTCATGCCAAAAATCTGTTTCGGGGGCTAAGCAGAGACAAAAAAGCTACAGAAACCCAAGAAAGTAACTTCAAAATGATATAAAAAGAGAGACATGAAATGCACAAACAGTGGGAGACACCGATGGAAGAAGATGAGACATGAGGAAAAGGAACCACTGAGAATGACAATGAAAGAAAAGAAAACTAAGTACAGTGATGACCATGAAAATGTGTGTACATTTGTGACAGACAGTTTCACTTAAATTTAACTGGAGAAAGCTGTGGGCCAATCGGTAAGCTTTTTTTTGACAGCAAAGATAAGTGATGAAAGTTGTCCTTTTGTTTTTAAAAGGTTTTTATTGGAAGTCCTTTAAACAGTGCACCTTTATGTCCTGGGGGCCACATGTCTTAACAAATGAACATATCCTTCCCTCCCTAGTTCCTGTAGACACTAGTCTCATCATTGTGGTCCAGGCTAAAGAGGACGCCTACATTCCTCGAACAGGTGTCCTCAGTCTGCAGGAGATCTGGCCAGAATGTGAAGTCAGATATCTGAATGGAGGACACATCAGTGCGTACCTGTTTAAACAGAATGTCTTCAGGTAACCCCCACACTGTGCTGACACGCTTTTAGACATGATCTCTTTGTCATGCTTCCCGTGTTACCATTTTAGAATCATTTGCATGTGTGTCTTATTTCCAGACAGGCCATATATGATGCATTTAACAGATTTTGCCTGAAGTATCCCAACCTGCATTAGCCATGGGATGCTGAAGCTCTTTCCTTCCTGTGTGAGATCCAGGACCAGCAGCTGTAAGAAAAAGCAACGTCTCCAAGCCCAAGTATGTAGTAAAGCAGTACAGATGTCTTCTTCTGTGACAAGACACATCTGAGACTTACAGATTCTACATAATTAGGTGTCAATTGAGCACAATCACTTTGCCATTATTTGTAATTTCTGCTGTTCTAAAGGGAAGTGTGTGCCCCGGTGCACCCACAGAACTGTAGGTGACTGAAACCGTAGCAGTGTCTAAAATGCTGTGTCATGTTCCTGCAGACTGTAGGCATGCACTTTGCATGGCAGCTTTGTTGAAACTGGTGTGTGAATGAGAATGGGAGACAGTGTGAGAACATTTTTCCTATAAATAATTTGTTTTATCCTTTATTTCTTTTCAGCATTAAGTCATGGTCAATATTATTTGCCTTTTTTGACAGGAATTTACTGGAAAAGACTTGGATGTCAAAATATCAAATCAGTATTTAGTAGCTGCAGTTATTTCAAGTTCAGCTACTAATTCTCAGTTGGATTGACAACTGAACGATTGTTGGGCTACTCCAGAAAAGCCCCCTAGTTGTCTTTAAGCCTTTTCTGTGTAGGTGTGACTGCATGCATCAAGTAATGGTCTGCTAGAAAAGAGATTTTCTCCTGAATCAATCCTGAATCTCCCAAATCACAGTTCTCTTGCAGACTGCATCAGGTTGTCATTCAGGATTTCTTCCTTGTTTGCTGCATTCTTCTCCCTCTGCTGTACCTTTACAAGCCTACCAAGCCTGCTGCCAAGAAAGAGTCCCATATTTTGATGCTTCACAGTTGGGAAGGTGTGTTTGTGATGGCGTGCAGTGTTTGGTGTCTGCCAAACGTAGTGCCTAGTCTGATGACCAGAAAGCTCCATTTTGATCTCAGCACACCAAAGAATCTTCTTTCACTTCATACTTGCCTTCCAGTAAAGATGAGTGTTTTTACTTAGCGTTTTTTTCATCAGTGGTTTTCTCTTTGCCACTCTCCCATAAAGCTTTAACTGATAGGCCACAGTTCTTGTATGAGCAGTCTCTCTCATCCAAGCCCCCAAATGTTGTTTCTCCTTAAGAGGAGAACCAAGAGGTGTCTTGGTGGCCTTCCTCACTAGCCATTGGCTGACTTACATGTGTGCCATTTTCCTTCCATTTCTTCATGATGGAACTGTAGTCCAAGGGACATTCAGTGCATTGAACATTTTCTTGCATCCTTACCCTGAAATACCTTTTACATTGTTGGGAAGGTTTTGCATGATGCATGCAGGTGAAACCCATTTTATTAATTTTGTGACCTCTGCACAAATGGGATGCACCTGTGTTAATTCTGTTTTCACTCTGAAATTAAGGAGCCTTTTCTTGTAAATTCTTGTCAAAAAAGTTGAATTAACTGACCATGATTCAGTGTTAAAAAGCAGTACAAGGAGAAAACTTCAAAAGGAGTGTATATTTTATAAAGGCGCTGTACGTGGCAACTATTTACAAAGTTCAACAGAATACTTATAGAGAAATATGGACTTTTTTTAAAAGTAAAATTCAATCACTCTTTCCTGCTAAATTTGGAAAACTGCTGTAGACAGCATGAAGTCAGATTGTGTTTGTAGAAAGGCTGTGTGGCTGCACTGTGAACACATCTATGTTGTATAGATTTATACAGCATAGATCTATACTAACAGATCTATGCTATGTTGTATTTCTGTGAACAGATCCACTAGGTGATCCTATGTTGTATTTCAGTCAAAGCTGTCATCCAGTGAACCAGGACTGACTCTGACAGCGTAGGCAGTGCATCATTTTTTTCTTTGAAACAGCAGAAGGACACATCTGACATATTGTTGCCTTCAGAAGCTTTCCACACTTCTCTAACTGTATGCTAATCTTTACATTTTTATGTATTATTAATTTGAGCTGGGACAGGCTGTTAGATTTTAAAAGTAAATTAATGTTTATTACATTTTGAGATTTAGTTTTCTTTTTTAGGCATGTTTTTAAATTTTAAAGTTTAATTGTTGCTCTTAAGTGCAGTAAGATACAATCTGAACTTCTGCAGTATATCATCTCACAACTGCTGTGAAACTGATAAAAACTGATGCAGACTAGATGTGCACATTATGGTTTACACAACCCAATCAGATATATTCCTAAATAAATGGAAGCCACTGGCAATTAGCTGTGATGTCATAACAGTGTAACTGTTTTGTGCAATACTGGATACAACACACAGTCACCAGTATTAATTATTCTAGCATTTGGTCCCCTGTTTGTCCTCACACTGTTTAATATTTACCCTTTTCAGCAGACGGTTTGGCATGTCGTAGCAGAACAAACAATTAGTCCTACTCTTAGTTCCAGTAAGCGTCTCACTAATTCATATGTGTGGTTTGAGCTTAATGTTCCTTCAGCATTAAAGTCATCTGGTGTATCTGTACATCCACAGGCAAGCAGCAAAATAAGTTCAGCATGCATTTAAAGTTGCCATTCATAAATAAAATAGTACTATCTAGCTTTTTCAAGGGTTTAAAACATGCTGCACTGCTGTCACACTCTGTTGTCTATTTGTTAACCGTGCCATGGTTTGCTGACATTTCAGCAAGAACCTTGTTTATTCTTATCTATACACAGACAGCAGTTAAAGGATGAGTCTAATAAAAACATCTGTTATTCATTGGACTTTAAATGTATGTTTAATGAGGTACACAGATTTCTGTGATTTTGAGTAGATTTTAAAAACCATCTACACTAATGAAATGGTGCTACAGATACAGTGCACACTGCTGTACAAACTGAACATCTGTGTAATGCAGTTTCAGGAGGATTGACGGCAACAAACAGCTCCTTCAGTTTATCAGGGATACCATCTGAATCTCTCTTTTGTGTCATGTGCTGTCAGTGTCAAAGTGTTGACATCGTGATTCAGCTGCAGTCTCCTACTTCCTCACACGCGTGTCTTTGGCCGGTACTGTGCCTTCAACACCTCAGAAAATGTCTTGTATCAACTTTTATATGTCCCTTTGAGCCAAACCGAGGAAAAACTGAGAGTTAAAGTCTCTCTCAGACATAGAGTTTTTAAAAACTGTGTATTTATCAAAGTGACATTTTTGTTTATTCCCTCCATAAAATAGTCCCTTCCTAACTTAATATTGCTTACATGTTACTCTGTACTGTGGCTTCCTCCAGATGAATGGATAAGTAAAGCGAAAAATGAATCATTTGGATTGAGTGATTTTTAATTATTCTATATTTTTTCATGAATAAGTTTCTTTTGGCTGGAAATGACATAAAAGTGACAACAAACAGTGAGATGTTGTGTCAGACATGTTAATGATGACTATGAACTATTTCAATGTTGTTGTTTTTTCTTAAATCTTTCTAAAAATGTAATGTCCAACGTTATTCACCACAGCTGCAATGAAACGCTTTTTCTGTTTGCTAACAAGCTTTGTGGGGTTTTGGACCAGTCCTCTTTTGCAACTAGCTTCAAGTCTTTGAGGTTGGAAGGCTTCCTTGCCTGTTTGTTGTGTTTTGTTTGTTTGTTTGTTTGTCTGTTCTTTGGTACTGTCATGCAAGCTGTGTCATTACTTTTTTCATCCAAAACAAGCCATCCAAGCAAACACTTTTAAGACTTTATTGTCTGAGATGCAGCGTTACTTTTTTTAATCCTTTGTCCAATTTGCATCCCTGTCTCAACATCTTTCATAAGTGTTTACCTTTCCTCTTGTTTTCTCCTGTGATTAGGACAAATCTAGAGAGAATGGGCCTTCTGGGGAAGGTGACTCGCTTGCAGGGTAGCAAAACCCCAATAAAAGACTGAGTATTTACAAAAAACCACAAAGTATGTACACATGACTGATGATTTGTTCTAAACATGCACGTTGATGAATAAACTTTTGATGAAAACTGTTTTTTGTTAGCTGCCATGATTGATTTCCTCTCCCTCAAAACTGCACGTTTCCTGACCCTGGACTCTTGCACCCACGGCTCCAACTTGGTCCTTGTCTGTCTTCATGGATGATGTGTTGGAAGAGAAGCTTCCACCACACGGTCCTCCATCCCTGAGACCAGGGCCAAGGTCAGCTGAAAGGAGAAAATGGCCTCAACCTGTTCATCATCAATTCAAAGTCACAATCTATAGCCTGCCCTGGAATAACAATAAAGTGCTGGGCCCCTACGTTGCACTGGCTTTTTGTAGGGAGTGATGAGGGAGGGTGGGTGTCATGCATAAGGTATGAGGAGAAAAAAGGCAATGGTTACTGAGCTACAGAGACTAGGATGAATTGAGGTCAGAGTTAAATATCTGCTTTAGTGTGGGGACATGCTTGTGGGGAGTTAATGAGTGCTCAGTTTTCTCATAGCAACCCCGTCAATTAGCCTACCACAAGACTGAGAGAATCGGACGATAGTGGCGCGATAGTCAGTAGGAGGCAGTAAAGCGACGTAAAGCCTGGAAAACCTCGAAGAAGAAGAAGAAGACGGATGTGACTTCAGCTCTCGTGTGTACAGCAGCATAGATATATACAAACGCTAGATGGCTCATGAGCGCTGTCAGCCTATGGGGAGCAACGTCGCCACATGGCGGCCATCTTGGGACAGGGCTGCTCGATCACTCATAACATTAAAGTCAATGGAGCATGGATTTTAAAATCACTGTAGATTGCTCAATTTTCAATCGATTTTACAACAGCTTGGTTTGTTATAAACGTCAGAGATGTACTTGTTTTACTGCTTACATAAGAATAATTAAAACCATTGAATTCATATAATAATGAACACAGATATCATCTTTTTTCAGCATAAATGGATGTAAATGTAACTTTAATATTTAGCATTGCACTTCTTTATTACTATCAGCTTTCTAATGCACAGATAAAAACAAAGCTCAACCAAAATCAATGCACAACAAACAGATGTCTTTTCTTTTCATGAACCTGGTGCCTACATTACCCACAATGCATTTCGGCTGCAGGCTAACTAATCCAGGCATAGATGTATACAAACAATAAGTCTAAGGTCTCAATCAAAGTCTCTTAACAAGCAAATAAATACAACCACAACCACAAAGAATGTAATTTCACCTAAAGATTCGGTTCTCAAAAAACGTTGGTCTCAGGAAAACCTAATAATTGAAAATCAGATTGTGAGTAACACCATCTTCAATGTGAGTAGCCAGGCAGAAAAGACACACAACTATGCCGCATTTTTCAAAACGAAAAGCTGCGATTTCGGAATTGAGCCCGAATCATAGCCACGTTAATAAGGTTTGTAATAAACTAAACCGTTTGTAAATCAATCAAGAATTGAGCGAGTTATGAGTGTTAAAGTGAGGAAATCATCCACCTTACCATTGACTACAGTACAGTGCGCCAGAGCAGTCCCCTGTCCTAAGATGGCCGCCAAGTGACGACGCTGCAGACTCCGTCTTGAGACATCCAGTGTTTGTATATATCTATGTGTACAGCAGCTGATCGGAGCAGATCCTTTCAGATCATCGTTTCCGTTTTGGCCCCGTGAACGAGCAGAGCACCACCACTGACTGAGCAGGAACCTGCTGCGCGTGCGTGAGAGGCCTGTTTGTTGTGCTGGAGAGACCACCGAGGCCTGCGGACAATGCTAAGCTAAACGGTAATCGGGCTTCATTAATGTCAGCTGTCGGTGGACGAAGTGAACGGTGAGGGAATATCCTTCCAGCTCCGTGCGGCCAAACGCTGAAGGTCTGAGGGACATGTGGATCATTGTTTAAGCCTGCTGTGAATGTGCACAGAGTCGATGCTGGAATCCTGCGGAGCCTGTCTGCTGTTTACAGAGACATTTTGCTAGCGCTCACGTCCAGCTGGAAGATGTGGTTGAAACTGTTCTTCCTTCTCTTGTATTTCATAGTGTTATTTATGTTGGCGAGGATTTTTGAGGCAGTGGTTTGGTATGAGACTGGTATGTTTGCTACCCAGCTTGTGGATCCAGTAACTCTAAGTTACAAGAAGTTGAAGACCATCCTGGAGTGTCGAGGGCTGGGATATTCTGGACTGGCTGAGAAGAAGGACGTCAGAGAGCTTGTGGAGAAATCAGGTAAAGATCGGGGCTGGAGTGTTTGTGAGGCAGCCTTAAGGATACTGGATACTCACATCATGTGAGTTCAGGCTCTGCTTTTAAATAAGATGATGCATTAAGTGCATAATTGCTAAATTATTTGGAGGCTCAGGTACGTCTGCATTCACAAAGTGACTGCCATCGTTTTGTCTGTATTCATATCCACGGTGAGACAACAGCAGCATTAAACTGTAAGAAATGACACAAGGAGGACCCTTCCATTTGGCGCGGTAAAATTGGTTTTATATTCGACATTCGCTTGTTTTTTCCGTTTCTAGCCTTAATAGCCTCGCGAAAACCGCACCAATTCCAGCCAGGTTGGTATTATTTTGTACAGTTAAGTCAGAGAGACATTTCACTGTTGCCATCAACTCACCAACCACAATGATTGTGGCGAAAACTAAAAGGATCAACGCTGAATGTCCGTCGGAGTTCCGTGCGGCAGCCGGAGCGTTTAGGGACCGTCGCAAAATTGCAATCGGTGATTTTTCTGTTTGGACAATCAAGGAGAAAAAAAACCCCATACAAATACTGTCTGTTTAAGTTTATTATACATCTTTCACAAGCATTATCTAGAAGAAAATGCATTTAAAAACACCTCACAAAGAAGAAGTGTTCATTCAATAAGAGTTATTTCTATTTCCATTTTTGGAAATTGCTCTCAGAGATTCCAGCCAACCAACCACAAAATATTTGTCATGTGTTCTGCTGTTCTTTTACGACCATTATGTCCAACAGATAAAACATTTCAATATATACCAGAAAAAATGCATGTCCATTGAGTGTGATATCAATATTTATCCATTTTATTTTGGAATAGGTCACAACAATTTAATCTGACCAACACTAATCGACTCATCATCCATTTGCATGGTTGATATTGATTTTTCACAAACATTATCTCTCAGAAAATCATGTATAAAATATTGTGGAAACTGTGACTGATCATTGAACATATTTTTGGAACAGTTCTCAGTTTTATTTTGAAATAGCTCTCAGGAAACTTGACCTACAAACACCATTCAATTTGTTATGTGTTGTTAAGGCCAACATTGATCTTTCACAACCATTATCTTTTAGAAAATCTGCTAAAAATATTCCAAGAGCTATTAGTGATGTTTGTGTATATTTTACGCATATTACTTAGTTTTATTTTGAAATAGCTCACAGGACACTTGACCTACCGACACCATTCAACTTGTTATCTGTTGTTAAGGTCAATATTGATCTTTCACAACCATTATCTGTAAGAAAATCTGCTAAAAATATTCCCGAAACTATAAATAATAATTGTGTATATTTTAGACATATTACTTAGTTTTATTTAGAAATAGCTCACAGGACACTTCACCTACCGACACCATTCAACTTGTTATGTGTTGTTAAGGCCAACATTGATCTTTCACAACCATTATCTCTTAGAAAATCTGCTAAAAATATTCCAAGAGCTATTAGTAATCATTGAGCATATTTCACACATATTACTTAGTTTAATTTTGAAATAGCTCACAGGACACTTGACCTACCGACACCATTCAACTTGTTATGTGTTGTTAAGGCCAACATTGATCTTTCACAACCATTATCTCTTAGAAAATCTGCTAAAAATATTCCCGAAATTATAAGTAATAATTGTGTATATTTTAGACATATTACTTAGTTTTATTTAGAAATAGCTCACAGGAAACTTGACTTACAAACACCATTCAACTTGTTATCTGTTGTTAAGGCCAACATTGATCTTTCACAACCATTATCTCTTAGAAAATCTGCTAAAAATATTCCAAGAGCTATTAGTAATCATTGAGCATATTTCACACATATTACTTAGTTTTATTTTGAAATAGCTCACAGGACACTTGACCTACCGACACCATTCAACTTGTTATGTGTTGTTAAGGCCAACATTGATCTTTCACAACCATTATCTCTTAGAAAATCTGCTAAAAATATTCCAAGAGCTATTAGTGATGTTTGTGTATATTTTACGCATATTACTTTTATTTTGAAATAGCTCACAGGAAACTTGACTTACAAACACCATTCAACTTGTTATCTGTTGTTAAGGCCAACATTGATCTTTCACAACCATTATCTCTTAGAAAATCTGCTAAAAATATTCCAACAGCTATTAGTAATCATTGAGCATATTTTACGCATATTACTTAGTTTTATTTAGAAATAGCTCACAGGAAACTAGACCTACAAACACCATTCTGCTTGGCAACTATTTGTAAGGTTGCCACTGCTGTTTCAGAAACATTATCTCTGAAGTAATCATATAGCTTGGACATAGCTAGAAACAGGGCCGGACTGGGAAAGAAATTCAGGCCGGGAGATTTCCAATCAGTCAGTCCACTTCCGCCACCGCAAGGGTTGTGTCACGTGGGAAATGCACCAAAATTGTGGTTTTTTCCTTCCAAAAATATGCCTTTTACAGTTATGTTATAGCAATTACAACACTACTAAACAGACAGTAAGTCTATTAAACACAACCATAAGGACAGCTCCATACAGTCCAGAACTTTTCTCTTCAGTAATCTCTTCACTACCCTCACCAATTTTTCCAATGTTTCCTTTTCCTATTATTTATATAACATGTGGAATTAAAAAAAAAAATTATTTTGTCAGCAAATCATTTAGATGTCAGCTGGTCATAGCTAATAGTATATGCAAACACCAATGTTCATTTTATAACTGAAAATTGTAAGTCAACTGCCTATCCTACCTGAAGAGGGGGTCTCAAACGTTTTCAGGCTTCCTGCAACCCACCTGACACCTGTGGAGCTTATTTGGGCCAGACTCACCATATTTTCCGCATTAAAATTAGCATTACATTTCCATCACCATGTTAGAACAAAGGTGTAATAATTATTTGATTCATTTCACTTGCAACTGACAAAATGAAACAAAGTTTTCTAATATAGCCAAGCAAATCAATAATATACCAATCATTTTTTATTAGATTTTGGCCTTTGAAGTCTGATGATGCATTTGTGAGAAGAACCAACTGTTTGTATTTCTCAGGGTGCTCCATAATCTTCGCTCCTTCCACCCTCTCGTCTCAATCTCATATCACCGCTCTGCAGTGCATGCTTCCCCGTTCTCGCCATAGACATAATAAAGAGTAGACGCCGCTCGGGGTGCTGCGCAGCAAGAAATACGGCCGCCATCTTGGTCTGGTCATCCGCTCCACTCAGCGCTGTTTGACAGCGCATTTAATCCATCTTAACTCTGAATATTAAACTGATTTTCACGCGTTTTTTATTTTTATTTTTTTGCTGCAAACGTCATACATGTAGCTATGATACAGGACAAATGGTTCGGCATATTTTAATATTCATAGCGGGATTAACAGTAATAGAATATTCTGAAATTAAGCTCGACTGTAGACAGGTATTTTGCAGACACTGTAAACACACACACACTAATATAAGTTAGAGAAGCAGATAATGGCAGTAAAGTCAATTATTTTAATAATTTGAAGAGACAATATATGATTACACTATATACACATATAAACAAAATACTGACTAATGAACACATATTTCTATATAAAACAATAGATATAATTTTCTGACATATCTTTTTTTAATATATATGTATGAATTATATTGACAGTCTATACGTGATTTATATAATAATTTTCTCTGATATATAACTTTTATTTATTATATATATATGTGAATGATGTTGATACTCCATCTATGATTTATATATATTCATTTTCTCTGATATATAATTTCTATCTATTGTTTTATATAGAAATATGTGTTCATTAGTCAGTATTTTGTTTATATATGTATATACAGCCATGGCCATAAGTTTGGACACAAGTACCATGACGCTTGTGAATCTTAGAAAATACCACAAAATTGTCACTTACAATACAGTACACAACTCCTGAGAACTATATTAAGTTTCATATTTTAAAAAAACATCAAAAGAGTTTGGTGTCATTTTGTTATTCTTACCAAATTCGGTTGTGAAAGTGCTGCATTTTTTGTTATTTTATTTTAATATTATGTTTTGGGAACAAAGTTGTTCCAGTTGTTGGAATTTATTGATAATATTATATCCCTTGTTGATTTGTTGACTAATTAAACTGGTGCTGTCAAAAAATATTAGTTATGTTCTGTAATAGACATCAAAACAGACATAGGAAGTCATGCTGTGTCCAAACTTATGGCCATGGCTGTATAGTGTAATCATATATTGTCTCTTCAAATTATTAAAATAATTGACTTTACTGCCATTATCTGCTTCTCTAACATATATTAGTGTGTGTGTGTTTACAGTGTTTGTAAAATACCTGTCTACAGTCGAGCTTAATTTCAGAATATTCTATTACCTATTATTATTATTATCTATTATTCCCGCTATGAATATTGAAATATGCCGAATCATTTGTCGTGTATGGCTACATGTATGACGTTTGCAGCAAAAAAATAAAAATAAAAAACACGTGAAAATCAGTTTAATATTCAGAGTTAAGATGGATTAAATGTGCTGTCAAACAGCGCTGAGTGGAGCGGATGACCGGACCAAGATGGCGGCCCCACCGCTCGTCAGCCCCAATAGGCAGTAGCGGTCGATGTGGCGTCTACTCTTTATTATGTCTATGGTTCTCGCTATGAAGGGGCGGGCCATAAAGTGTCCTGTGAGCTATTTCTAAATAAAACTAAGTAATATGTGTGAAATATGCTCAATGATTACTAATAGCTCTTGGAATATTTTTAGCAGATTTTCTAAGAGATAATGGTTGTGAAAGATCAATGTTGACCTTAACAACAGATAACAAGTTGAATGGTGTTTGTAAGTCAAGTTTCCTGTGAGCTATTTCTAAATAAAACTAAGTAATATGTCTAAAATATACACAATTATTACTTATAATTTCGGGAATATTTTTAGCAGATTTTCTAAGAGATAATGGTTGTGAAAGATCAATATTGACCTTAACAACAGATAACAAGTTGAATGGTGTCGGTAGGTCAAGTGTCCTGTGAGCTATTTCAAAATAAAACTAAGTAATATGCGTAAAATATACACAAACATCACTAATAGCTCTTGGAATATTTTTAGCAGATTTTCTAAAAGATAATGGTTGTGAAAGATCAATGTTGGCCTTAACAACACATAACAAATTGAATGGTGTTTGTAGGTCAAGTTTCCTGAGAGCTATTTCAAAATAAAACTGAGAACTGTTCCAAAAATATGTTCAATGATCAGTCACAGTTTCTACAATATTTTATACATGATTTTCTGAGAGATAATGTTTGTGAAAAATCAATATCAACCATGCAAATGGATGATGAGTCGATTAGTGTTGGTCAGATTAAATTGTTGTGACCTATTCCAAAATAAAATGGATAAATATTGATATCACACTCAATGGACATGCATTTTTTCTGGTATATATTGAAATGTTTTATCTGTTGGACATAATGGTCGTAAAAGAACAGCAGAACACATGACAAATATTTTGTGGTTGGTTGGCTGGAATCTCTGAGAGCAATTTCCAAAAATGGAAATAGAAATAACTCTTATTGAATGAACACTTCTTCTTTGTGAGGTGTTTTTAAATGCATTTTCTTCTAGATAATGCTTGTGAAAGATGTATAATAAACTTAAACAGACAGTATTTGTATGGGGTTTTTTTCTCCTTGATTGTCCAAACAGAAAAATCACCGATTGCAATTTTGCGACGGTCCCTAAACGCTCCGGCTGCCGCACGGAACTCCGACGGACATTCAGCGTTGATCCTTTTAGTTTTCGCCACAATCATTGTGGTTGGTGAGTTGATGGCAACAGTGAAATGTCTCTCTGACTTAACTGTACAAAATAATACCAACCTGGCTGGAATTGGTGCGGTTTTCGCGAGGCTATTAAGGCTAGAAACGGAAAAAACAAGCGAATGTCGAATATAAAACCAATTTCACCTCGGTCTTCCATTTCTCCTTTAAGTTAAGAAAGAACTTACACAAAGGTCAGAAACTAGTATTATAAGTAGTCAGTGAAAGGGTTTATTTTTTGATTTTCACGTTGTGGGATGTCGGTGATTACCAACAATACAAAGATTTTTGTGCAATATAAGATTGAAAGAAACGTCATGTTTGAGACCTGAGAGACAAAAACGTTGCTCATTGTCAGCAGACTGCATGATTGGCTCCAGTGCTTTCATCTTCCCAGTAGGCTATAAAATGACCAGCCTCCCAAACTACTCATGTTCATAGTTACGTCTGTGACAGCACCTGTGGAAAGTCACTGACTGTCTGAAACCAAATACACACTGAATATTTTTGGTTTTCACAGTAGTGGCATCTTAAAGGTGCTGCAAGATGCCCCAATGGTTTTATTATTTGAAGAATTGCGTGTGTGGGTGTGTATTGTAAGGAGGAATTGTTGAGGGCCTTTTGAAATGCTCCATCAAAGTCAAGCTTACATTTCATCTCTACATAGCATATCAAATAAAATAACAACTGTGACAAACGCTCAGTTGATATAGACATATAGTCATGAAAAAAAGATTTTCATACACTTGTCAGTCCTTCCAGGATTTCGCAGGCGTTTTTCATGATTGTTGCGGCCAAAAAATGCCTGAATTCGTAGCAGCTTTTTTTTTAAAAATTGTGGTGTAAGTTGCGATGTTTTTTTTTTTTTTTTTTTTTTCTTCTCTCTTTTTTGTCTGCATTTATTCTCATTGTTTAACTCCATGAAAGGGGTGTCAACACTTTATGAGATTAATGCATATTTTAGTCTTGCAGCCAAATATCTTATTATTTGGTGCATGCGTGTGACCATCACCAGCCCTCCCTGAAAGCTAAGCTGACACTTTTTATTACATTACCCTGTTTAAGAGCCAGGGAGGGCAGTGCTACACCTCAGTGGTGATGTGAGGGGAAACAAAGGGGTGGACAGGACGAGAGGGGATGGACAGGGACAGGGTCTAGCAAGCAATGCTATTACATCTGAAGAATATCAGGTGTTGTGCTATTCCCAACTAATAATTACCCATCAATAAGACAAAAAAGCAAACACATACACAAGAGAACAGAAAACCAAACAAACAATAAATAAATAAATAAATGAAAGAATAATTAGCCAGACAGTACTAAACACCATAGTTGTGGGTGTCATGTTAGTATAGAGTGGAATAGGCCAGATGATACTAGAGGAAGATACTAGAGAAAAGGAGAGAGGGTTTAGTTTGAGATTAGACTCTGGAGAGAGTCTCAGCACATTCCGGCGGGTCCCATCACTGCTCAACAGCAGAACTCGACAGGAGCTGGTGGGACCTGAGCAAACATGCACATGCAAGTGTGAAAGACCCCGAAGCCCAGAACAGCCATCACAGCAGTGCAGTGCCAAGCCGACAGGGCACCCCCCCACAGGCCGAGGAGCCACGGGGCAGCGCCCCCAGAGAGCAACCGGGGCCACCATGTACCACACGGACCCCGAAGACAAGAGGGCGAAGCTACCAACACCCCCAGCACGCCGGAACCGGCCCAGGCAGCCCGGGGCAAGCGGACCCACCCGCCACCCAAACCCCAACCCCGCCCGCCCCAGCCCCCACCAAACCCCCACACCCCACCACCCCACCCACCCACACCCCACCCACCCCCCACCCCCAAGGGGGGCCGACGGCCCCAAGCAGCCGGGAAGCCAGACACAGGGGCAGAGCGCCCCGCCGAAGGGACGGCAACCAGCCCAACACCGGGGCAGGCCGCCACCGGAGGCCGGCCGGAGGGAACCGGAGCCGGGACCCAATGCGAGTCCAGAGGGCAAAAATGGACAGAGCAGTGGGGCCCGGCAACGCCAATGGGGGGGCACCCCGCACACCCCCCGCCCCACCCAGGGCCCCAGGGCGAACCGCGCGAGTACACCCAGGGCCACAAAAACCGGTTCCCCGCCCAATGCAGGACCCCGACAAACCACACACAGCGACAGAGCCACCACCACACGCCGACGCGAGCCCGCAGTTACAGCATCAGCGCCCACCAGGTACGGCCAATCCAGCCCCCGCAGCCCACCAGAGAGCCATGCGCACCGCTTTCCGACCCAGTGTCGGGCAAGCAGGAAACCCCCCCGACCACAGCCCCAGGTCCCGGCGGGGACCCCCCCAGCCACGAGACAACCGGATGATAGTCCACCCCCGGAATAGTCCACCCCTCATACCCCGCCATAATGGTAAGTGCCCGGGTCCTCACCAGGAGGCCATATTAGTGAAATCCCCCCATTACTCCCTATTAATATGTCTCTCCGATCAGAATGGCAGACATTTCCCTGCACTTCGTTCCGATAGTGTAACCCTGTATGGTCATGTGGCATTAAAGTGGGGAGTGCTGTGGCGAAAGGTCATCCAGCGGCAGGCCAGAGGCCACAGAGGAGGCTACTGTGCAGCCTACCCTGGCCACCAGTTCCCCGAGCCGTCCCCAGACCTTACCACCCAAAGTGAATGTGTGTGTGTTGCATTAAAAAAGAAATTAGAGAGCAGGGGAGTGCAAGCAAAGAGAGGGTGCATGGGAAGAGACAATGGCCGTAGGCCCTGCCAAATCTGCCCCAGCCACAGAGCCCATCATTCCTGACCCCCACGCTGCTCTAGCAGCCCACTGTTGATGTCCCACTATGTGCTAAGATCCCTCCAACTACTACTTCCACAGTCGATGTGTTGATAGTATGTGAATGCGGCACAGTAAGAGGCAGTCTGTGTGGATCCGCCCATGATCCCCCAGTGAGCAGCGGGGGAGACACTCGGTAGTAAGACGACTTGTGTGTTTACTGATGGCCACGGGGCCCCCTAGAGCCCAGAGGCAAAGGGCCTGAGGTGGTGTCCCACCGAACTTTTCCGACCCGGGCCAGCCAGCATCAAAACCTCCCAGAAGTCGCCCCAGCGCAGACCAGCGCCCCGGCAGAACGCGTAGCCCCAGCGCGTGAGCGGCCAGGGCCGCATGCAGCACCCGCCCCGAGGTGATGGCCAGCGCGGCAACCACCAGGAAGCGAGGGCCATGAGCCCCCACGCCACCCCGAGCGGCACAGAATCCAGGATGCAGAGGCGCCCACCCCGCAGCACCACCAGAAACCCACCCCACTACTCCCAGGACAGCGAACCACCCTAGGTCCCGACAGAGGGCTCCCAGCCAGCAGAAGCTAAATCTCAGTGCGGCATCTACAGTCATAGTACCAAGGCTTGTGCTTCCCGGAGTGAAAATGAGACACAAGACAGACACCCCATTCCAGAGAGAACCACACCGGACCTCGCATGCCAGTCCCCCAGAAACCCCAAGCGCGGGTAGGGCCCCCACCCCCCAGGGAGTGGAGAGGACGTGAGGGTGAGCGAGCGGCCAGGCAGGAGAGAGGAGGGAGGAGGAGGAAGCAGAGCAGGAAGGACAGGGAGGAGCGACCAGGAAAAGAGCCGACCCACCCCAAACCAGGGCCACAACAGGGCGCCGCCAGAAGGATCAGCCGCCAAAGCCCACCCTCAAGCCCCATGCCAGGAGAGCGCACAGACCCAGCAGATCCCAAGGCTCCAAAGGGAAGAGACAACAAGGGGACAAACCACCCTCAGCAGAGGGCCCGACGCTACGCTGGCCCCGCAGAGCCAGTTAGTAAGCGACCCTACAAGAAGCAAATAGGGAAGGGACACCACCATTGCATGCACACAGCCTGTTCCATATGTGCCATCCTACTTAAAAAGGTAGAGGTAATAAAACTGAAAAAAAGCACAGACAGAAGCAGACACATACACACAAACAGAATAAAATTACAATTTTATGAGGGGGGAAGGAAATGGCATACCCCACATTACAAGCGGAGGCTATAGATTAATATTTTTATTGATTTAATAAATGGAGACCATTTTTCTTTGAAGAGTTCCCAATTGGTTTTCTGATAGCAGAATTTCTCTCTAGTGAAATGTGTTCTGTTGAGGAGGTTCACCAATGGTGATGTGAGGGCTTTCTTATCTTTCCAGTTAACCTAAAATAGTTTTTTGCGATGGCGATGTGCAAGTGTTGGAGTTGGTAATATGAATATCTGGAAGGCTGTTCTGTGTTGATCACCAATTAGGGCAACTGTCAGTGGAGGAATGCAGATCCCAGCAGCCAAAATATTGGAGGGCTTTGGATGGCTTCTTTCTGGAAGCGTGTATCAGCCCCCTGACGTGTGTTGTCAGATCATTTCCAGTTAACTTAGTACATCGTTAAGTTGATACACACTCATAGTTAGGACAACTGGACATACAAAAACCTCCATCGGATTTTTCCCTAGATAGTGTTGTCTTTGGGTGGTATACATCCAAATATGTGCATTAAGTTACCCCACCGGTTCCTGGATTTTCCTTGCTCAAGAGAAGGATCCAACTCAGCATGTCTAGTTTTGGATGCTTAAACATTGAGTCCAGAAAGCTGATGAAGTGTTCTTGAGTTTTTGTTTCTCTGCAAAAATATGTGCCTGAGAACATAGAAGCCGCTTAAGTGCTTGGGGCTTATTATTCAGGCAAGGGATCAGGCGTGGGACTTAAAGGGTATGCGTGCTACCCAGCTGTTGTTTGAATCCTTCCGCAGCCCTTTAGCCAATTACAATACATACCATTAAAGTAGGCATCTGGATCGAGTGCTTACCTGACTGTCATCTGGTGGTTCTCCTGAACACAGTACACCCCAAGTGTGCAGCATCACAGGGGAGATTTCTCTCAGAAGCCATTGAGGGTGGTTGATGAAAGTACCCCCTTAGAAAATGTCACCTGTCACCTATCCCTCCTTTGTATCTATAACACATTTGGGCATGGATCGAGAGAGATTACGGGCCGCCGAATTCGCTCCGCAGTGGTGTTGTGTGTTAGAGACACGTATTTTTAATGAAGATTCCGTGTGTTGTCCTTGGTCCTGCCTAGACACACATGCCTACTATAACCCATCCAATCCAGCTTCTGTGCCAGCACACGTTTTTAGTGTGTAAGGAAGTGCTTGGACTTTGGTCCCCAGTAGAGCACTTCAAAATAGAACTGGTGATACAACTAGTATCTAGTTGCTCGGTACGCTAGATATTGCATACAGTTTTGTATGCTTTCTGTTCTTCTTTGGCCAGCTGGATAGTTATACTGTTAATCAAGACATATTTTAGATGCGAAGGAATACGGGGTTTCGTAGATGCTCCACCACAGATCTGACATTTGGTAACTTGGCATTTGAGTTTACTGTTCTGTCCTCCCCGCCTGCTCGTGAAAAGTAGTCCTCCGAGTGCATTATCTTCTGTCCAGATGCAGTTCCCAGAAACCCGATTGAGAAGCTGCTCAAGCTTCTCACGGTTCACATCGGCATTTTACTTTGTAATCTTTACAGTTCCTTGCAATATGTGAAGGATGAAGAGCAGCATTTAAACCAAACGTGCCTTCTCTGCTTTAAAGAATCGTCTTACGTTGTTTCAATTGGGCTTTTCTCTGAATCACCCAACATTTGACGTAGAGGTGAGGTTTTCTATGATACGGCACAGTTTATCGCAATCATCAGATTTTCGTTTGGGAACTCAGTATCAGAAATCGCGTTCGGGAGTTATCGTCCGTTTTGTGAGACAGAGATCTGTCTCTTGCTCGTGTTGGTCATGCCACAAGCCTGTGTGATCTCTACCCGGGAGGCTGGATCTATTATGAAGAGATAAGCTGAAGTTTGGGGTTATTCCTAATGTGTTCGCCATCCCGATGCGGACAAAGAAGTCCAAAGCGAACCAGTAGTCAAAGGATGGATAGGAAACATGCCTTGCTGTTTGTAAAGATGCACCTACTGAATGAAGCCCATTTTTCCTAGATGGAATGGAAGTTGTTGTACATTGGGTTGACACCTCTTCTGTGTCGAGAAACCGAGAGTCCAGGTAGGTCACACTTCTGCCTTGGCAGACTGAAGTTCCTATGTAGCAAGTCAGCTAACTTTTGTCAATTTGGAAGATGCTTGTCTGTAGTGTGTTTGGTAAGGTCTCAATCGTTGGTAAGACAACATCTTTCAATAACATTGTATGGAGGCCAGCCCGTAGGTTTGTGCGAGTCTCTCCCATTGCATTGCCAACCCTGCTTCCGGATAGTTAGATGTGATTGCCTTATCTCTGTTCAACGTGTTCTGCAGACTCTCTTGCTAAGCCCACTTATAGCAGAGAGCTTCAATCTCCTCTACCCTCTGTTCTAGAGACGGGTGTAACTAGATTACATAGAAAGTCAACAACATCCGTATGACAAGTCTGAACCAGCGACCGTAATCCAGGCTCTGCATTTTGTAGAGTTAAATTCCGCTCATTAAATTGAAGTAAGCCTGGTTAGGCCACAAAGCTCACGACGAATGGAGCAAAGAAGGAGTGGGATGCTGAGCAAAAGTCATTCATATAGTGTGGTGGTCTTTTCCTGTTAGAGGGAATATGGAGACAAGGATAGGGCAGTGGGTGTGAGATGCCTTGGTCCTTTTGAACTCCGGAATGCTTGGCAAGGGTAGTATAGTTGTTTCCCAAACCATTACTCCGCGGGGTCATGGGCAGAAATGAAATTTGTTAACTCTTCTGAATGGAAAGGTTGCTGCCGTGTTGTGTTGAGGTGGTGGGAAGCATTATTATTCTGATCTGGGAAGAGGTTTAGCTTCTGTTTGAGATGGTGAAGGTGGAGTGTTGTAGCTAGAGGTTGGCTCTGTTTTACTGGGCATCACCATCACATTGTGAAGCTCTGTCTCTCTTATTTGCTTTGATCGATAACATATTGTTTGTACGCCGTGTAGGCTCTTGAGCCCAGAGAGATCCGAACCTAAGTCTAATTTGCAGCTGTTCTTCTCACGCTTGCTTCCACAGCAGCTTCAAGCACTAATCTGCAATCTCCGCCAATGGCTGGTCAGCTGTTTGTTCTAACAGTTCAGAGCATGTTCCGTAGGATGCTTCTAATTTTAGCTTTCTCAAGCTTGAGATGATGTTCCTCCAAGAAAATAGCTTAAAAAATAAACTTTGTAGTATTCAAACGTATGAAGGTCCCATTGTTTCTGAAAGGCAGAAGTTTTTTTGCAGGTGGTACCAGGGGCACTAATGTTTGAGTGAGTTTTGTGGTTGACCAGGAGGGGCGCGTAAGTGTGAGCGATGAGACCAGGGGCGCGAAGAGTGAAGCTGGGGTACCAGGGGCGTGAAGAGGTGAGGCTGGAGCGTCGACGACTGATACGGTATCCAGGGGCATGAAGAACTAGAATCCATTTGTTGGTACCAGGGGCGCAAAGAGTGAGCTGGATACCAGCCGTGCTCCGCGCGGTGAAGAGTGATAGGTATCCTCCTGTAACGGGCTCACACCGTCGATAACAAGAAGAGTGTCCAATAAGAGCCGAGTACCAGGGGCGCGAAGAGTGAAACTGCGGGTCCAGGGGCACGAAGAAAGTATTTGTGTACCAGGGGCCGAAGATTAGCTGGGGTACCAGGCGCGCGAAGGGTGAGCTGGGTACCAGGGGCACGAAGGGAGGGAACAGAATATTTTTCTAACGTTTTGGTGTTACATATCTGGCTAGTTCTCTATTTTTTTTTTCTCAACCCCAACCTGGGGTGACCCTATATTTCGCCTCCCGGGCACCCGGCAACGGCATTTTTTCACACATAATATCACTCTTTCCCAGGACTTTTCTCCTCCATATGATACCACGTCTCGTTTAAGCCTTCACTCTGTTGCCTAGGTCTCTCCCTCTCCTCTCACTCTAGTCCGATTAGGAGCTAGTAGTCTTGCTCTGGTCTGTATGCGCTTCAGGGACGTCGAAGACTGATCAGTAGACTTCGTGGTTCACTTTTAGCCTCCAGGAAGTGGTACCAGGGCGACGAAAAGGGAGAACAGAATTATTTTCTAAGTGGTTTTGGTCGCTACATATCAGGATATTCTCCACCGCGGGATCGTGCTCAGACCTCTGCGTCCGTATGATTTAGATCCCTCCACATCCACGCGCTCGGCACCGAGCGGGCTCGCCCCCAGCCCCATTGCGTGCTCGCGCGCTCACACCTGTCCGTGGAGCTCGGAGTGCGAGCTTGGGGACGTTCTCCCTCTCTCCGCGCTCGACCACGCCCGCCTCCCTGCAAAAAAGTGCAGAGGGCCGGGCATGGGTGGCCCATAGGGTTCGCGGAAAGCCCCGCCCGTCGGACCTCGCGTCTCTCTCGAGCCCTGAGCTCCGCACGTGGCTCGTGCGGGCACGGGACCATGGCCCGCCGGTCACCGCTCGGCGGTGACGACTCCTCGACTACGACTCAGACGACGAGACAAGCCTGCTGAATTTAAGCATATACTAAGCGGAGGAAAAGAAACTAACAAGGATTCCCTCAGTAGCGGCGAGCGAAGAGGGAAGAGAGGACCCTCTAGCGACCGCAACCCCGCGTACCGAACCCTGCAGAACGCGGGAGAGGAGTGTGGCGGTACGGGAAGACCGTCGTTTGCCCAGTGTGTCCGATTCAGGGGCGCTCTGAGAGTCCTTACTAGATCGGGCTCAGCCCGCTGTTTCCCAGTGGACGGTTGAGCGCCAGCGTTTTTATTATTGAACGCCCTCCCGTGTCTTCTGCAGCTCCAAGGCACTGACATCAGCTCACTAAACACATCGTTTTCTCTCTTCTACAAGTAAAAAAAAAACTCGCTTGAAGAAACAGGGAAATATTTTACATTGAAAACAGAAGAACATATACAGGCCGTGCACAGTCAGCGATCCCAGGCTGTCAGCTGATTCGTGAAGTATGGGCCGTAGTGTGTCTTGCCTAGCTTTTGGTCCGTTTTCTAAAAATATCCCAATAACTTATCGTGATTAATTTGGTGTGTATCTATGAGGAGTCTTCTTTTTCCTTTTGATATATCAGACCCCAACACTCGGCTCAAGCTTACCACGCCTTGATGTGAAATTGTCCTAGGATGTAATCACAACTGAAGTGTCTATAGTTATTGCAGATATGTTGCTGGGTTAATACAGGGGTGACAGACAAACAGCTTGACGACTTCTGGTCGTTCAGTTTGTAATTTATTCCAGAACTCAGCCTCTGATAATGTAACCCTGCATTGTCTTCTGCAGCTGTTACTGATGAAGTCTCTGAAACAGGTCAAAAAACCACCAATGATGGAAAAAATCCTTAACGCTCCACAAGAACAGACAGTCATATGTCATCGTGCCCCTGTCTTGATTGCAAAACCCTACAATGATCTCAGCAAAAATACTTACAGCTGAAAAATTGCACATTTCGACTATTTTGACCATACGTATTTTGAATATACAACTGTCTGATTCCAGGTTTACAAACGGTGTATTATTTCCTGGTTTCCTTCTCTCTTTTGACAGTTAACTGAACCTTTGGACAAAACACGACATTTGTCCAGTTTTGCGCCATTTCTGACATTTTAAAAACCAACCAATGACCCTCGACTAACTGATGAAAAAACAAAACTGCCGTTCTTTGAAAATAACGACCTTCTAAAATGCACACTTCCTGCATATACAGAAAAAAACAAAACTTTGCCTTGCAAAAACACAACGAAACCACTTTTTACCTTTAGCTGCATTACACACTGGACTTGTCCATTTTCTAGGTTTACTTCATAACAGTTTGACCGTCGAGTGTCATACATTCCGGACTGCCTCGATTTAGTGTCAGAATTTTTCATTTAAAATAGCTGAACACATAAAGAACGGTTCTAGTCTTTACTTTGAGCATTTTTACCTAGTCCTTTGCATCAACAGGAACTGTTTTCAGTGTGAAAAGCCTATTATACACACTGTACTCAGATATGTTATATTCATTCGAGAGCAGTGAAGATTCTGGTTCTGTTGTTTTTCAACTGAACGAACGTTCTCTGGAGATCGATACCCGCCTCACTCTGTATAGCTATACCTGAAACAAGCAGCATGCTCATCAATATTCACCCTCCCCAGAGATCTACAGAACGTCCCCGACCAACCAGAACTCAACCAGACCATACCTGGAACCCAAACTGCGGATCCAGGAGCTTTGATGAATCGAGTGCAGAAACCATGACATTCTGATCCTCTTCAATCTTTGTCAGTGGTGATCCAGACACCATTTACCATCAGATCAATTTCAGTGGTCTCATCTGATGATATGTGTTGTTTCCAGTAGTACATATTCTGACACACATCCAAGATCCAACTTTTAGAAAGGAAAGAAAATACAAACTTGACATTAAGTCCAGCAGAGATATTGTCATGACTCTTTAAAATGTTGTCTGCTCATAAATGAAATGTGAATCCATGGAGGAATGAGCCTCACATGTTGTTAAATCTCAACATGAAGACAACATGGAAGCAACTTGTAACTTTGCACATATGATGACAATATATAGACATCTATGGACACCAGTTTATGTGATCCTATGAATGAGTTCACATCATTATTTTCGCATTTCTGGAGATACTGAACCCCTTTAAATAGTTTTGCAAATACAACTTTATTTGTGTGTAAAATTGCCACAATTCCCCAATGTGAAAACAAATGAAATGTTTCCATTCAGCCACTATAACTTACCATACCCGCATCAATAAGGAACAACATCTAAGACGTTCAGTGAATTCTTTCTGATCTGACATGAGTTGAATCACATGTCAAAGGATCAGCTTTTATATTTTCAGCCAATAACAAAAGTCTCACATTCAGAAAGACTGCTTCAGTTTCCCTTTCTGAAATCATCTGGACTCAGAGCATCAGACTGTTCCATTACAGAAAAAGAAATAAATTCTCAAAAGGGATATTGCAATGGCAACTTGTCCCTCGTTCTTCTGATACAACAGTAGAAACCACTGGGTTTTCAATTTAATGTCGAGACGAAATAAAATTAATCTTCAGCAATGTGATTTAAAAGCAATGCAGCAGGAAATAACAGGATTACAGAGTTTTGTGTGTTTCTGTCTAAAGCTGTTCACAATCCAAGATGGTCTTTAACAACATTTATTTCTTCATTTAGGTGTCAACTGTCAACAAAAGAGTCTCTTTAGTTTAACATATGCATGCTTCTGCTTGGTGATGTCAGGAAATCTGCAGACGACACACAGTTGTACATGTTACTGTCTCCTCAATGATCTTAAGTCAGAGAGTGAATGAGATCATCAGCAGAGACAAACACTCTGTTAGTCAGAGCTGTGAGAGGAAGGAGGAAAGGATGAAGGGAGGAGCTAAACTGGGACTCAAGTACAGAAAAGACACAAACTTTCACAGTGGAGTTTGATCCAAGAACAGACAGATTGTCTTCATCTTCAAGATGCTGTCAGTGAACTTCAGTCTGTTTGTCACTTTGTTTGTGCTCACAATAAGAGGTAGGTGACATATTTAACATGAACAGAGTTTCACTGAGAAGAACTAGTAGATCACAAAGTTCCATCTGTTCGACTTAAAACAGAAAACCTTACAGCTGATGAGAATTAATCTTTATTGATTCCTTTCTTCCTCTGCATGTTGTGTTCTTCTCTAGAGTGTAAAGGAGAAGACAAAGTGATGCAGCCATCAGGAGATGTCATTGCTGCTGAAGGAGACACAGTTACACTGGATTGTAGTTTTGAGACCAGTTACACAGGACAAACTGCATTGTTCTGGTACAAACAAGAAGTAAATAGTTTTCCTAAGTACATGTTAAGACGTGGTGATTATGGAGATGACAATGCTCCAGAGTTCCAGGAAGACAGATTTGATGCTGAATTCAACAAGACGTCAGTTCCTCTGAAGATCCAGAAGCTTCATCTGTCGGACTCTGCTGTGTACTACTGTGCTCTGAGGCCCACAGTGACAGGAAACAGTAAAACTCTGTACAAAAACCTTTGGAGCAAAGACAACAGAAAACTCCACAACATCCACTAGAGGGAGACACACTCTGTTACACTTCTATGGTTTGTTCAGATTCAAACTGTCTCCACTCTTGAGACAACGTTGTGATGAAGAATGTTAGAAGTGAAGATAATGTGATGAGTCTCCTCCTCCTGACTGCAGAGGTGCTGCATTAACATCACATCAAACATTTTAGCTTTTAAACTTGGAAAACCTGGTTTTGACTTGGTTCATGCCACCTCTCATAGCTCTAAATGTTTCTGACAAGAAATACATTTTTAAAACGTCACATAATCAGTTTCCATTTTCTTTCTATGATCACTAGTGTTAGGCCTCATCTAGTCAAAGCAGTGTGTTCAGATGGAAAGCTATTTAATCACCTGAAGATGATATCACGCTTCAGTCCTGGCATTCCCGGTTACCCTCCCACCTACATGGTAGACTTTTCTATGTCCTTTGAGTTTCGCTCCTTGCTACACTCCAGTTAGCCACCATGTTCTTCGATGAAGTCGTAAAGCAGAATGTTGGTGCGTTTGAGCGGCGAGCCTGCAAGCTCTACGGCCCAGAGACTCGTATCCCACGAGAGCTGATGTTTCAGGAGGGGCACCAGACGTGATCTCAGCAACTGTACGTCCTCATCTGGCCTTAAACCATACCAACCTTTATTCCCTTTATACACTCAAAGCTGCATGAAGCGGCTTAGTCGGCCCCTATCACGTCTCCATCACGTAGAATCATAGCGGCTGCTGAGGACGCAGGACATTTAACTCTCGTTAGCATAATGTTGGAATTCCTGCCACAACAAGTTCTTGCTTATTTCCCTTCTCCCTGTGTTTAGTGTGTTCATTTTCTGTTTGAAAAATGAGATAAAGACAAAGTTTGATATTATAGCTTTGAAAAAAATATTGGAGGACTGTTTGTGAATCAACATTTGTTTCAAATCCAAATATCTTTACTTTCAGTAGGATGTCATCTCAGTTACAAACAAAAATTAACATTAATGTTTAAACTAGAAGAGAACTCCTTTGAAGACATTACTAGCAGCATTTAGGTGTTTGTATTTTGTCACACAATATGATCAGAATGAACTGCTGTTGGATAGTTTCTGTATAAACTGAGATGTTTCTATAAATGAGAGACAATCACACAACAAATCCTCTGACAACCAAACTAACTGCTGAGAGACATCAACCACTGAACATGTGTGAAATAAAGAGAATCCAGTCTGTAAATTGAAATATGTGGAAAACAAGCAGGACTCAGGAAATCATTCAGAAAGAACAATCATTGATTTATGACTGACTGATGATCAATAAATATGTGAGAGTGAATGAGATCATCATCAGAGACAAATCTAACTGACTGAGACTCCCAGATAAATTTGTCATCATCCCAAAATTTCATGACCAATGGCCCATGAATGATGCAGGATTCACTTGTCCTGAGGTGTGAATGGTTGCAAAACTATCAGGTGAGGGATGACTCCAGGTGTTTATGGTGAGGAAACATTATGAAGAGATCTGAAGACTTTGTTGTTTGTACCTGGTAAATGATGTTGTAAAAATGACTGTTCCTCTTGAATAGAAATGGTTTCCTTCACTCTCCTCTTCAACCATCTGTCTTCTCTGGCCAGAATGTGGAATAAGTCCTCTTCAAAGGTGTGTCCTTTATCCTTCAGATGCAGGTGAACTGCTGAGTCTTGTCCTGATGAGCTGCTCTCTGGTGTGAATCCATGGTGTTGTGCAGCTGTTTTTTAGTTTCTTCTACATATCAGTCTGTGCACTCCTCGCTGCATTGGACTACATTTACAGTGTTGCTCAGCTGGAGTTTTAGTGTTTTAAACTCAGAGTGAACTAGTTTGTGTCTCAGAGTGTTGCTGGGTCTGAAGTGCATCAATATGTTGTGTCTCTAGAAAATCCCTCTCCCACCAGCTCCATATTGGATGACAGTATTGTTCCTCTTGTTCTTTTCTTCTCTGTCAAATGTTGTGTTGTTATTTCAAGATGTTTCTGACTTAATGAGGCCCAGTTGATTTAGGAACAGTTTAGATGCTTTATTTCCATGAGTGTGCTCTTTTTGTTTCCCTTCTGTCTTGGTACAGAAATTTTCATCCTGGTGCTGTGAGGGTCTGATGACTCCCAGTTTCTATTCAGTTTCTATGAGAGTCAGACAGCAGACACTGGTCTGTGTTTGTAGGTTTTCTGTAAAGTTCAATGTAGAGACATCCATCCTCTTCACAGAACAATGAAAAGAATACAATTATTTTCCCTGACATCCTCCACAGAACTGGATTTTAAATCAGTGTCTGGGTGTTGTTCCTTTGAAAGAGCTTTGTGCTCTGATTTTTTCCTCCTCAATGCTGAGATTGACCACAGTGTATGAAACATGAGCCCATGTCACAGCCGTGCTTTTGTATGAAGAAATCCTTATTGTATTTAAAACAGATGATAGTAAGAGAGAAGTCCAGCCAGACACATATCTGTCTGGAGGAGAAGTTGTTTCTGTTGTTAAAAGAGTTCTCTGTATGTGAGGAGAGAGGTGACATCAAATGATACCCTGGTTTTATCTGGGGAGAGTTTCTGAATCTTGTTGACTAAATCAGTGGAGTTGGACGTGATGTGAACTGTTTCCAACCACAGGTGTTAAATGGAGGCCAGGTGTTCTGACATGTTACTGGTGAATGAGTTAATGCTGATGATGGATCCCACTGGTTCTACTTTCTTCTGTATCTTTGGAGGTTGTTAAATACATATGAAGTCTTTCTCTGGAGTGAAGCTGGTAATAAGATGGACTGTCAGTGTCTTTCTCTTCCTCCAGCTGTTGTCGGCAGGTTTTGATCTTCTTCTGATAACTGCTTGTGAAGTCTAACCTCCAAGTCTTGTGGTGATATTTAATGATTAGTGTGTTTATGTTGGAGGAGTGATTGACTGTGGTGTCACCTGGCAGGATGGTGACGCTCTGGTCTTCATGTGGCACCAGTAAAAAGGATTTTCTTTCTCATATATCAGTGAACACCTTATAGCTGATTTGTCACCAGGGCAACGTGAGATAATGTTTCTGATTCACTGTCAGCAGACAGAAGAAGTGCTGTGAGCAGAACTGAAGCCTTGTGGGGTTTGTGAAGAGATGCACTGAGGTGTTTTACATTAACAGTCCATATTTACGGCTGACTAGTTTTCCTGGTGAAATAATTAGAGTTCATGTCTTTCTACACCACAAACACCACCTCAGTCTGAATGGAACATTTCCTCAGTGATGTTGCTGCTTTGTTTTAACAGGTTGTTGGAAGGAGGTATTTTAGCACAAGAAAGCATTGTGGAAGTTGTTCTGCTCTGATTTTTCAATGTGAACCCTCATAACAGAGCTTTGGTATGTCTTAAACAGTGCCTTAGTATTCCATATGGACTTTGTCTTCTTTACATCTGTGCTCAGCTCTTTGAAAGGAGGAGGAACATGTTGAGGGAGGAGCAACTCTGTCAAAGAGCAGAACAGAAAAGGACTCCCACTGTCACATACATTCAGTCTGTAAACCAAACATAACAGATAGTGTGTGGAAGATGCTGTCACTGCATTACTGTGTCATGTTTCCTTTGTTTGTGATCACACTGAAAGGTAGGTTAAAGCAGGAAGAAGAAATGTCTCTGAAGGATTTGATTGTTGGAAATCACCGGAACAAATGTTCACTCTTTAAAATGGTCTTTAACAAAATTTATCTCTTCATTTAGGTTTCAGCTGTCAACAACTGACTGTAGAGAAGATGAAGAGTCCAGTTTAGAAGGCAGCACTGTGACTCTGACCTACAAATACTCCCATACTGCTACGTATAGTGATTATTTCTTCTGGTATTCAACAACATCCAGGAAAACCTCCAGAGTTCCTCATCTTTCACACAATAGCACAAAATGAAACAAAAGCTAGACTGTCTGTTTCTGTGAGTGATGATAACAAACAAATCAGTATGAAGATCTCCTCTGCTGCAGTGACAGACTCTGCTGTGTACTACTGTGCTGTGAGGCCCACAGTGACAGGAAACAGTAAAACTCTGTACAAAAACCTTTGGAGCAAAGACAACAGAAAACTCCACAACATCCACTAGAGGGAGACACACTCTGTTAAAGCTCTGATTTGTGACTTGTTGGACTGATGACAAAGACAACAGAGAAATGAAGCAGTAAAGATCAGAGACAGAGCTGCTGTGGAAACACAAAATAATTTGATTGGCTGAACTGAACTGCAAAAAAATGATGTCAAGAGGTAATGGCCCCGCCCACTGAACTTCAGCTCATCCACTCACATCATTTCTTCCTCATTGTGCTGCAGTGGAAGAACATTGTTCATCTGATGTGTGTCTGACTTTAATAACTCCAAAGACATGTTGCTTTACCTCTTTTTCTTTTCATCTCACTTCATAGGTGAGTTTATGAACACATGAATTTCTCTTTAACCTGCTGTGTTCATGTTCACAGTTGAAATCACTCAATATTCTGTCTTTGTCATCAAGTTGTGTACAATCTAGTTGTGATCTGAGCTCCAGTTGAGCTGTTTGTGTCCACAGAGTAACACTGTACAGGTGACATTTTCCACTGTCTTCTCCTCTCAGCCTCATGGACAATGTGAGTCTGAATGGCTTCATTTTCTCTACTTTTTCCAGGACTGAAAGCTGAAGACACAATCTCTCCTGTACAAGATGAAGTCAGTGGAACAAGAAGGAGAATCCTGTCACACTCATCATTGAACGTATCAGACAGGGACAGTGGTGTATGCATAGACTCTTACTGGTACCAACATCATTCAGACCTTCAGGCTCCTCAGTTTATTCTCTGGAAAGACGGAAAAGGATGGACAGATGAACATATTCCTGATAAGCGATTTGAATCCCAAACAACTGCTACATCAACTACATTGACCATCAATCAGCTAACCCTGGCAGACACAGCTCTCTACTACTGTGCTCTAGAGACACAGTGATACAAAGTGTAGCAGAGGCTGTACAAAAACCTGAACACAGATATGAGACTCCTCTTCAAAGAGGAGGGAAGTGGTATTGAGAGCACAGCTTCATATCAGATGGATTGTGCTAATTCCTGTTTTCTCACAGTCACTGTGGTTACAGCTGCTGATGAAACACTGTGGGAGATTGACAGGAGCAGCAGATCAGTGATGCCTCCAGAAGAGAAGCTGCAGAGGATTTGAAGGGAAAAGTTGGTTTACAAAAACACATCTAGAGTTTATCTATGATTTAAATACTGAAAATTGTGTCCATGATGATAATTTATCAAACTACAACAACATCAGGTGCAATAAAACATGTTATTGACTGACTTGATGACATGTTTTTATCATTCTGATCCTCTTCATCTTTGTCAGTGGTGAATCCAGACACCATTTACCATCAGATCAATCATTCCAGTGGTCTTCCAGTGGTGCTATATATTTCTTGAATACACAGTCCCTCCAAGATTTCGCGGGCGTTTTTCGTCATTGTTCCGGCTGAAAATGCTTGAATTCGCGGCAGCTTTTCTAAAAACTTGCGATAAAAAGTTGTGATGTTTTAAGCTTATCTGTTGTGTTGAAATTGTATGAGACAGTGACAACTGCTAAAAAGCTGCATTTTTTCCAGCTTGTAGAACATGTTTCAACACTGTAATTGACAATATTTATTCTGAAATTAATTATTTAATGTTCCAACCATTTCCACAAAAGCTGGCACACCACGGTGGGACATGAGCAGCAGCCAGACACTGGTTTAAGGTGAAGTGACCATACTATGTAGCGGGCAACAGGAATTGATGGGACTCAGAAACACCTCCACAATTTAATCAGTTGTTCCTTGTGTCATTTTCGATACGTCCACAGTAGTAGAGTTGTTGTAGGATCACAATCATGTGATCGTCAGCAAGCCGCTGAGGTAGCGTTCACTTGTTGCCATGGTTACTGCATCGCTATCAGACGCCGTGCCGCTATGAATCCTGAACAAATCCATTGTTCCAAACTTGAAGCCGTATCACTGGCAAAGTCTAATCATTTGGTCCTTGTGTCATTTCTGACCGACCCTGAAAACTTCATTCAAATCCCTGATTCCATTTTTGAGTGATGTTGGTAACAGAGGAAGGATTCACACACGCTGATCGTCACATAACTCCGCCGTGTTCTTTGGTGGAATAATTAATCTAATTTACCTCCATTCTTTCAGTGCTCTAACGGATCTGGATGCAACAGTTTCCATCATGGTGATTAATGTGGTCTGTTGTCCGCTCATTTCAGCCTTTCTAATATGTTTCATGTTAAAAAAAATGTGTATCAATCGATGATTTTTTCTTTTTTGTATTCCACCACAGTATTGCACGGTTGTAAAATAGTTTAGCTCCTCTTTGATGAATAACATCAGTGAATTAATTGTTTATCACGGTCTTCAGCAGTAGTTTTTGTTGGTAAATGAGAGACGTTAGTATCACACATGTCTGCATCTTCAAACCATAAACAGGAAGTGAATCTGGTGACATACGTGCATTAGGTTTACGCTGGAAGCTGCTATGATTGGTGGAACTCGTGGGAGGCGGGCCAAAATTGCGGGAAAGTTGCGGTGATTGGACAAAATTGCAAGGCCGCGCAAATTTGCGGAGATTGGTTGATTTCGTGTGAATTTGCACGATCACAACATCGCGAATTCCTGGAGGGATTGAATACTATGTGACTTGATGCCAACTGACTCATACTTTAAGATACGAGTTTTCATCGATCAAGTTCCACAATAAGATTCTCTTAATAAAAACCTGCTCCAGTCGCATTTCTTGAATCATCTGAGGTCAGAGATGTCAGTCAGAATGTTACTTTAACACCTTCTCCCGTCTTCTCTGAGACAGAAGAAAGAGGAAGAATTTAGTTTTCAAACTGATGACCACAAGAAATAAAACAATGATTCTGGAAATTTTTAGAACAAATCAAAGAGAAATCCAGCAAAATAAAAGAGGTTCATGTGTTTGTGTCTAAAAGTGTAAAACATTAAAGCTTTTGTTCCAGATTGATCACAACTGTTCTGATTTTACAGAGAACTGCCTGGAAGAAAGTCTTTTCTCAAATGGAGTAAAACTTCAAAAACTTCTTATGTATTCTTCTGAAAACATTGATAGGAAATGATGATTCACTAAAATGAGTTAAAAGCAAAACAGAAAATCCAAAAGAATATTGTTCAGATTCATGTGTTTGTGTCTAAAGCTGTAAAATACATTCAGGTGTGGTTTTGGTGTTGAGAACATCCAGTGATATGAGAGGAGGAACATGTTGAGGGAGGAGCAACTCTGTCAAAGAGCAGAACAGAAAAGGACTCCCACTGTCACATACATTCAGTCTGTAAACCAAACATAACAGATAGTGTGTGGAAGATGCTGTCACTGCATTACTGTGTCATGTTTCCTTTGTTTGTGATCACACTGAAAGGTAGGTTAAAGCAGGAAGAAGAAATGTCTGGAAAGGATCTGATTGCTAGAAATCAATGGAACAGATTTATAGCAAATACTTCAAAATGGTCTTTAACAATATTTATCTCTTCTTTTAGGTGTCAACTGTCAACAACTGACTGCAGTGCAGAATGAAGAGTCCAGTTTAGAAGGCAGCACTGTGACTCTGACCTACAAGTATTCAAAGCAAGCTACTACTGACGAATTTTACTGGTACCAACAACATCTAGGAAAACCTCCAGAGTTTCTAATCGTTAGCTACGGAACACAACAGGCAACATCAGCTAGAATGTCTGTTACTGTGAGTGATGATAAAAATCAAATCACTATGAAGATCTCCTCTGCAGCAGTGACAGACTCTGCTGTGTACTACTGTGCTGTGAGGCCCACAGTGACAGGAAACAGTAAAACTCTGTACAAAAACCTTTGGAGCAAAGACAACAGAAAACTCCACAACATCCACTAGAGGGAGACACACTCTGTTAAAGCTCTGATTTGTGACTTGTTGGACTGATGACAAAGAGAACAGAGAAATGAAGCAGCAAAGATCAGAGACAGAGCTGCTGTGGAAACACAAAACACTTTGATTGGCTGAACTGAAAAAATGATGTCAAGAGGTATTGGCCCCGCCCACTGAACTTCAGTTCATCCACTCACATTATTTCTTCCTCATTGTGCTGCATTGGAAGAACATTGTTCATCTGATGTGTGTCTGACTTTAATAACTCCAAAGACATGTTGCTTTACCTCTTTTTGTTTTCATCTCACTTCATAGGTGAGTTTATGAACACATGAATTTCTCTTTAACCTGCTGTGTTCATGTTCACAGTTGAAATCACTCAATATTCTGTCTTTGTCATCAAGTTGTGTACAATCTGGTTGTGATCTGAGCTCCAGTTGAGCTGTTTGTGTCCACAGAGTAACACTGTACAGGTGACATTTTCCACTGTCTTCTCCTCTCAGCCTCATGGACAATGTGAGTCTGATGGCTTCATGTTCTCTACTTTTTCCAGGACTAAAAGCTGAAGACACAATCTCTCCTGAACGAGATGAAATCAGTGGAACAGAAGGAGAATCTGTCACACTCAAGTGTAACTATCAGACAGATGATACTTATGTGTACCTGTACTGGTACAAACATCATTCTGACCTTCAGGCTCCTCAGTTTATACTCTATAAAGGAGCAAAGAGGAGGACAGATGAACATATTCCTGATAAGCGATATAGATCCCAAACAACAGATACATCAACTACATTGACCATCAATCAGCTAACCCTGGCAGACACAGCTCTCTACTACTGTGCTCTAGAGACACAGTGATACAAAGTGTAGCAGAGGCTGTACAAAAACCTGAACACAGATATGAGACTCCTCTTCAAAGAGGAGGGAAGTGGTATTGAGAGCACAGCTTCATATCAGATGGATTGAGGTAATTCCTGTTTCTCACAGTCACTGTGGTTACAGCTGGTGTGGTGACGCTTCAGGATCCTGAACTTGATGACTTTGCAACTTCCACACTGCTTGGATTTTTTTATCCCTTAAATATTTTATAATTATTGATGTTCTGTTTCAGCTTCAAAGTCATTCAGAAGGTAAAAGTGGAGTTAGATGTAGCTGAGCTGTCAAGAAAAGCCCGAGCACATTTTGATACACTGATTCCAGTCAAACATAACTGTACTGACGACATTACATCAAACTTTTCTTAAATTACTTTTTTTAATAGCTACAGGCAAAAATGTAGGCAACATGAGCATGTTTGGATTTTAATAAATAGGCTCAGAACAATAACTCTGGAAAAGTTCATGGTACAAAATGTCTTTCTTCTTCAGACATCTCTGGTTGAAATGACAGACGGAGACACAAGACAGTTTGATAATGAAGCAAACTGGTGTCATCAGGTTAAAACACTGGGATCCACAGACCTTCTGGGTAGAAAACATTTGACATTTTAACATGTAAAGTGTTAAAACTGGTGTTTATCCAAGATCTGGAATAAAGGCTTTCAACAAAACTGTCATCATTGTCAATGGGGACAAGAATGTATAATGTGAAAAAAAAGAGAAAAACTATAAACCTTAGAAATAAAACAGAAATAACTGATTGCTGACTGTTTCATTTTGTTTATATTTAGAATCAGTTTTAATATTTACATTCCTTTTTTAATCGACTTAATGTCACATTTTACTGGAATTCCAAAATATTTGACACTGAAATAATAAACTAATAAATAACGCTACAATGAAATGAGCAAATTATGCAAAATGATGAAAGATTTGAATTTACTTTATTGAAGAAAAAAGCAATTTCTTTGAATCAACACAATGTACTCATGTTTGTTGAAAATAAATTACTTTTGTTGATTGAACATAATTTTATAAGTTGCTGCTAAAACAACTAATCAGTGTCCAACCAATATTCATGATGGTTGTGGTTTTCAGCTAAAGGAGAGTTTCAGTGAGGAGCTGAGCTGTTCCTGAACCACAGAAAAGACATAAACTTCCAGATGCAACACAGTTTTGTTGTGTGACTTTTAAATGTTGGAAGGTCACTAAATTTATTTTTCCACAGGTGTTACAAATGTATGGTTTGTCACCTGTGTGGATTCTCATGTGGAGTAATAAATGATCCCCACGACTAAAACCGTTTCCACATATTTCACTAGAAAATGGCTTCTCTCCTTTGTGGATTGATTGATATAGATTTGATTATTTATTATTATTATTATTATTATTATTATTGATTGATATAAAGAAAGTTGAATATTACAGCTTCAAACTGTATTGGAGGACTGTTTGTGAATCAACATTTGTTTATAGAAAAATATCTTTACTTTCAGTAGGATGTCATCTCAATCACAAACAAAACTTAAAATGTAGAAGGAAATTACTCGAGAGCACCTTGGAAGAAGTTACCAGCAGTATTTAGGTGTTTGTATTTTGTCACACAATATGATCAGAATGAACTGCTGTTGGATAGTTTCTGTATAAACTGAGATGTTTCTATAAATGAGAGAAAATCACACAACAAATCCTCTGACAACCAAACTAACTGCTGAGAGACATCAACCACTGAACATGTGTGAAATAAAGAGAATCCAGTCTGTAAATTTAAACAGATGGAAACAGGCAGGACTCAGGAAATCATTTAGAAAACACAATCATTGATTGATGACTGACTGATGATCAATAAATATGTGAGAGAGTGAATGAGATCATCATCAGAGACAAACACTCTGTTAGTCTGAGCTGTGAGAGGAAGGAGGAAAGGATGAAGGGAGGAGCTAAACTGGGACTCAAGTACAGAAAAGACACAAACTTTCACAGTGGAGTTTGATCCAAGAACAGACAGATTGTCTTCATCTTCAAGATGCTGTCAGTGAACTTCAGTCTGTTTGTCACTTTGTTTGTGCTCACAATAAGAGGTAGGTGACATATTTAACATGAACAGCGTTTCACTGAGAAAAAATAGTAGATCACAAAGTTCTATCTGTTCTACACGGAATAAAACTCTTTACAGCTGCTGATTGTTCTGATTTAATCTTTCCTCTTAATTAATTCATGTCTTCCTCTGCATGTTGTGTTCTTCTCCAGAGTGTAAAGGAGAAGACAAAGTGATGCAGCCATCAGGAGATGTCATTGCTGCTGAAGGAGACACAGTTACACTGGGTTGTAGTTTCGAGACCAGTGATTTAAACTACAATTTGTTCTGGTATAAACAGCAAGTAAATGGCTTTCCAGTGTACATTTTAAAACGTGGTGCTTATGGAAGTGAAAATGCTCCAGAGTTCCAGAAAGACAGATTTGATGCTAAAATCAATAAGCCATCAGTTCCTCTGAAGATCCAGAAGCTTCATCTGTCAGACTCTGCTGTGTACTACTGTGCTCTGCAGCCCACAGTGACAGGAAACAGTAAAACTCTGTACAAAAACCTTTGGAGCAAAGGCAACAGAAAACTCCACAACATCCACTAGAGGGAGACACACTCTGTTACACTTCTGTAGTTTTTAGTTCAGATTTTCTGTACAGCTCAGAATTTTATTATTATAAAATTATCATGGGACACATAGAATCGATGCATTACATTTAGAGCATGTAGCATAGAGCTAATTTACAACACCCATCTCTGGTTGGGCTTTAAAGTAAATGTATTCAAAGACCAACAACACAAATAAAAACAGCACAGACAACATTAAAAACAGATGACCCCCACCCACACACACACACACACACACACACACACACACACACACATACAAACACACACAATAACACAATCCACAGACAGTCAGGCCTTATAGATTTCATAGGTGAGTACATTCTTGTGAACAGAAGATAATTCCTTTAATTTGGTCCACAGACAGTTAGAGACTACTTCCAGTCCTGCATTCAGTGGTTTTGTTAGGCCTGCTGAAGCAGGCTCTAGATAGGGCCCCTCCTTCCCTGTGTTTTTTTTCTTTTCTTTCAGGTGCACTGGGTGCTGTGGGGGCAGGTGAGGCCAATCACTGATTGCAATCAACTGAAGCAGGAGCAGGTGCACCAGTGCCACTCAACTCACCTTGTCTCACAGTAACCAGGCTTCAGTCAGCTCTTAGAGGCTGGATTGTAAACATCCATTGTCAGTTCTCTGCACATGGTTTGTTCAGTTTTTCTCTATGGGACCTCAGTAACTCTGTTTTTTCTCAGTTGCCCTTCCTCCTGCTCTGGCTCACCTTCGTCTGGATATCTGGTTTTGTCTACGGCCCAAACCCATTCCTCCCTCTGGACACGTTGCCTGATTCATCTCCGTCCTCTTCACAGCTTCCCAGCCCGTCAGCCTTCCCCTGCCGTCACAGCCCCCTCCACAGCTCCTTGGACCCTAAGCCCCCCCCCCCCCCAGCGTCTCAGTTTTCCTAAACTCTGGTCATAGTAAGCCATGCCTCAGTCAGGGTGGTTAATTGTTCATTGAAGTCCAGTTTAAGAAAAGTTGTAGAATTTAAGTTTTATAGAATTTTGAGATTTGTCCTACAGTTATCATCGCTCTGTGACTTCCTTAGTTTAGCCCTGTACAATCTTGTGCTGTTTTTGCCTTGTTTTTTGAGACCCTCCTATTATATTGTCCTTGAGTATTTTCCTTGCTTTGAGCAGTAATTCTTTTGAGCTGCTCTCTGACCTTAGTTAGTTATCAGCACAGTTATAGTTCCTTGTATAATTCTCGTAATCGCAATTAGCTTGAACTTAGTTTTAGTATTATTTCGCACACAACATTCCTTCCCAGGTTTTACCTGCTGAGGGTTTGTTTGGAGTTCTTTTTTTTTTTTTTTTTTTGCCCAACCCCTTGGGACACTATAGTTTCCTGAAGAGTTTCGTGCCTGGGATTTTCCTATTATGGGAATTGTAGTTCTGTATCCTAGCCTTTTGAGAATAAATCATTATTAATACATCACCTGTCTCTTTTCCTCTCTTTTCCTGCGCCTGAGCTCACTCTACAAAAAACCTAACAGTTTTGTTGCATGCTTTAAGAGTTCGTATGGACTGAAAACACCAATGGAAATAATTCTTTACATATTTATTTTAAATAACAGAATCGTTATTCACATAACCATTTCTACAACAAAGATTCAACAACAGCAGATAAAACCAACATTTTGTGTAAATACAGTGCCTATCATAAGTATTCACCTCCTTTGATGTTTTACTCTTTTATTGCTTTCATAAATCAATCATGGTCAATAAAATTTAGCTTTTTAACAAAAAAAAATTATTGGAGAAAACTCTTTAATGTCAAAGTGAAAACAGATTTCTATAAAGTAATGTGAATGAAAGAAAATTATATAAATGAAAATAATTGTTTGCATAATTATTCACCCCCTTCAAGTCAGTATTTAGTAGATGCACCTTTGGCTGCAATCACAGCAGTGAGTCTGTGTGGATAGGTCTCAGTCAGTCTTGCACATCTGCCCACTGCAATTTTGCTCCATTCTTCTTTGCAAAACTGCTCAAGCTCTGTCAGGTTGTGCGGGTATCAGGCATGAACAGCCCTTTTCAAGTCCAGCCACAAATTCTCTATCAGATTGAGGTCTGGGCTTTGACTCGGCCACTCCAGAACATTAACCTGGTTCTTTTTTAACCATTCCTGTGTAGCTTTTGCAGTATGTTTTGGATCATTGTCTTGCTGGAAAATAAATCTTCTCCCAAGACGTAGTTCTCTTGCTGACTGAAAAATATTGTCCCCCAGGATTTCAGTGTATTTTGCAGCATTCATTCTGCCCTCTATCTTTACAAGCCTTCCAGGTCCAGTTGCTGAGAAACATCCCCACAGCATGATGCTGCCACCACCATGCTTCACAGTGGGGATGGTGTGTTTTTGGTGATGTGCAGTGTTTGGTTTCCGCCAAACATGACATCTTGTCTGATGGCCAAAAAGCTCAATTTTGGTCTCATCAGACCAAAGAATCTTCTTCCACTTGACCATGGAGTCTTCCACGTGCTTTTTGGGAAACTCTAGTCGAGATCTCATATGACTTTTCTTCAACAGTGACTTTCTCATTGCCACTCTCCCATAAAGCTTTGGCGGGTGAAGAACCCGGGCAGCAGTTGCTACATGCACAGTCTCTCCCATCTCAGCAGCTGAAGCTTGTAACTCCTTCAGAGTAGTTGTAGGGGTCTTGGTGGCTTCTCTCACGAGTCTCCTACTTGCACGGTCACTCAGTTTACGAGGGCGGCCTGATCTAGGCAGATTCACACAAGTGCCATATTCCTTCCATTTCTTGATAATTGATTTCACTGAACTCCGGGGGATGTTCAGTGCCTTGGAAATTTTTTTGTAACCATCCCCTGAATTGTACTTCTCAATAACCCTTTCCCTGAGTTGCTTAGAGTGTTCTTCTGTCTTCATGGTGTAATGGTAGCCAGGAATACTGATCAACCACTCTCAGACACAGGTGTTTTCAACTCAATCACTTGAAACACACCCACACCACTCAGGTGATCTTCATTTCACTAATTGTGAGACTACTGGCAACAATTTGATGGACCTCTATTGAATTAGACCATTAAATTAAAAAGGGGGGGAATAATTATGCAAACAATTATTTTTATTTATATAATTTTCTTTCATTAACATTACTTTATAGAAATCTGTTTTGACTTTGACATTAAAGAGTTTTCTCCAATAAATTTGTGTTAAGAGAGCCAAATTTTATTGACCATGATTGATTTATGAAAGCAATAAAAGGGTAAAACATCAAAGGGGGTGAATACTTATGATAGACACTGTAGCAGGGATTCCATTTCCACAGCTTCAGGGTGAGAACAGGAAGGTTGGAACTTACCATTATTCTCACAGTTGATTAATCTGTTAAGACATTTTGAATGCCTTGATGACTAGTTTGGTCTATAAAATATTAGAAAATGGAGAAATAATGTTGAGCAGCCTTTCCTAAGATTACAGATAACCTCCTCAAATCTCTCATTTAGTCCACAACCCAAAGTTTTCAGTTTACTGTCATTATGTAGCAAAAAACAAATGAAAAATGAATTCATTTTCAATAAGCTGCAATTTGCAATTGAAAAACATTCTTTTCTTAATATATTGATTATCACTACAGTTGTTAAATATATGAATAACTTAAAATTATTCAGTTAATGCATTATTACATATCCAATCAACAGTAAATGCCCGATAGCCTCTTGTCTCACAGAGGCGTGAAAATGATTAAATTTCAAATGGAAACTGCAATTTTGAAAAGAAAAAAAAAGTGATAAGCAAATTAAAAAGGCTGCAGTTTGGGATGTCTAAAGTTTGGCTACTAATTGATAAATACAAAACTATTGATCTTTAAGAGGTATGTCCACTGATTAATGTTTACAACAAAGTTTAAGCTGCACAATATGGTTCAACTGAAATGAAATCAGTGTAATTAATAATCACACAGAGTTTAAACTGGGTCTCAGTTGTTTTACAAAACCAGTGTTTTCTCTGTGTGACTATAACACCTTTAATTGTGTCTCATATGGTGAAACTCCATCATATTTTCAACAAACAAGTGAATATTGACTTCAAGCAGGATCTGTCAGAACACTCACCATCAGATATTTGATTCAAATCATTCAGTCTTGGACACAAGGTGATCAAAGAATCAAAAACAACCTCCATCACAGTTAGTCAAGATGCTGCTACCAGTCTGTAACCAGCAGGAAGAGGAACAGAGAGAAGAAACTACAGATCAAAGAGGAGACGGAGAGATTCAGGGAGGAGCTGAGCTGTTACTGAACTATGGAAGAGACACAAACTTCCACATTCAACTCACTATCAATAAACATTACTTTGTTCAACATGGTTCTGTTGGATAATTGTGGGTTTTGTGTGTTGCTTCTCTACATTTTAACAGGTATGTAACCTCATACAACCCGAGAATATTGTGATTCATTTACATCATCTAATAAGATCAGATAAACCTTATGATGAACTTTATTGTTCCCTCCCTGAAGAAATTTTCAGTAATAATAACAGTTTTCTCTTCTTTTAGGTGTCAACTGTCAACAACTCACTGCAGAAAAGGATGAAGAGTCCAGTTTAGAAGGCAGCACTGTGACTCTGTCCTGCAAATACACCAAAGGAGCTGCTGATTATTTCTTCTGGTATCGACAACATCCAGGAAAAGCACCAGAGTTCCTGATCTCTCATTTGGAATCAGGAGACATATCATTAAATCCAGTCCCTAGACTGTCTGTTACAGTGAGACAAGAAGAAACAAAAATGGATCTGAAGATCTCCTCTGCTGAAGTGACAGACTCTGCTGTGTACTACTGTGCTGTGAGGCCCACAGTGACAGGAAACAGTAAAACTCTGTACAAAAACCTTTGGAGCAAAGACAACAGAAAACTCCACAACATCCACTAGAGGGAGACACACTCTGTTAAAGCTCTGATTTGTGACTTGTTGGACTGATGACAAAGACAACAGAGAAATGAAGCAGTAAAGATCAGAGACAGAGCTGCTGTGGAAACACAAAACAATTTGATTGGCTGAATTGAAAAAAATGATGTCAAGAGGTAATGGCTCCGCCCACTGAACTTCAGCTCATCCACTCACATTATTTCTTCCTCATTGTGCTGCAGTGGAAGAACATTGTTCATCTGATGTGTGTCTGACTTTAATAACTCCAAAGACATGTTGCTTTACCTCTTTTTGTTTTCATCTCACTTCATAGGTGAGTTTATGAACACATGAATTTCTCTTTAACCTGCTGTGTTCATGTTCACACTTGAAATCACTCAATATTCTGTCTTTGTCATCAAGTTTTGTACAATCTAGTTGTGATCTGAGCTCCAGTTGAGCTGTTTGTGTCCACAGAGTAACACTGTACAGGTGACATTTTCCACTGTCTTCTCCTCTCAGCCTCATGGACAATGTGAGTCTGATGGCTTCATTTTCTCTACTTTTTCCAGGACTAAAAGCTGAAGACACAATCTCTCCTGAACAAGATGAAGTCAGTGGAACAGAAGGAGAATCTGTCACACTCAGGTGTACCTTTAAGACGGATGTAAGTTATCCCGACCTTTACTGGTACAAACATCATTCTGACCTTCAGGCTCCTCAGTTTATACTCTGGAAAGAAGCAAGGGGAACCTCAAGTCAATATATTCCTGATAAGCGATATGGATCCCAAACAACAGCTACATCAACTACATTGACCATCAATCAGCTAACCCTGGCAGACACAGCTCTCTACTACTGTGCTCTAGAGACACAGTGATACAAAGTGTAGCAGAGGCTGTACAAAAACCTGAACACAGATATGAGACTCCTCTTCAAAGAGGAGGGAAGTGGTATTGAGAGCACAGCTTCATATCAGATGGATTGTGCTAATTCCTGTTTTCTCACAGTCACTGTGGTTACAGCTGCTGATGAAACACTGTGGGAGGATTGACAGGAGCAGAAGATCAGTGATGCCTCCAGAAGAGATGCTGCAGAGGATTTTGGGGGGGGGGGGGGGGGGGGGAATTCACCCTCTTCAGAATATCCAGATATTTTAAATTTTTTTTTATTTTATTATTTATTTATTTATTTTACAATTCAAACAAAAAAAAATAAAAATATTAACATATGAGATGGTGGGTTAGGGTTACTATTACAGAAGGCTGATGTGTAGATGTTAAATTTAAAGTTTTGAAGAAGCAGCCATTTTGAAATGTGTGCAGTCATCATCCAAATTATTGAGCTGACATTATCAGTTGCACTAATAATTGTACAAAATAATGAGAGATTTTGGGATCAATACTAACTTCAAACATGTCTCTGTTCCTTCTCTGCTCCATCTTACAGCTGCAGTGAATCCTGTCTACAGTTCACTTCTAATATAACAACTCCTAGAATCAGATGGGTTTCATCTTCCTTTAGATGTTTGTCTTTCTTTTGATTCTTGCTGTTATAAACAACAGAGGACTGGAATCTCATGTCCTGGAAAATATTCAGTTTAACATAAACATACTTCTTCTTGGTGATGTTCTGATGAATCACTTGTATGCAGACGACACACAGTTGTACATGTTACTCTCCACCAATGACCTTAAGTCAGAGAGTGAATGAGATCATCATCAGAGACAAACACTCTGTTAGTCAGAGCTGTGAGAGGAAGGAGGAAAGGATGAAGGGAGGAGCTAAACTGGGACTCAAGTACAGAAAAGACACAAACTTTCACAGTGGAGTTTGATCCAAGAACAGACAGATTGTCTTCATCTTCAAGATGCTGTCAGTGAACTTCAGTCTGTTTATCACTTTGTTTGTGCTCATGTAACAGAGATAAAAAAGTGTATTGAATTTTTCCAGAAATGATCTTTTGTTAATGCCTTGTCCTTTGGAGCCACCTACTGGTCGTAATGTGAAATTGCATGCAGGGGTCCTTCAGGCACGGTTTAGCCCTCCCCAGCAAAGCAGTGCTATATGTTGGTGGAGGTAGGTTGTATTGAGCCTTCTCTTAACTTGACTTTGATTTTAAAATTATTTCTACCATAAGATAACTATGTTTCTAGGCTCATACACGTTTATTAGGACATTTATAACTTGTCCTGTAAATATCCTACTTGTAGTCCTGTAAATCAGTATTCTATTAGTGATTTTAGCGTTCGCTAGCATGCTAGGCCAACGGAAGCTAACGTCGCCGATCCATGGACATTTTCAGTAATTGTTTTATCTTTTGTTTGCCCTGAACAGATTCTGTGCATGCAGTCGACTGACACACTGAGATGTGTGTGTTTATGTGCTTTGCCAGGTAGACTCCATTGTGAATTAAATATCAAAATGTCCTTCTTTTACACTGTTAAGTTGGTTTATTTGGTTGCTGTTGATAACTGCCTGTGGCACGAGACTTCTAATTTGTATAAGCCACTTGTTCATTATTAAGATAATTCTGCTCCAATGTTAAAAATATAAATACTGGAAAAGAAAAGAAAAAAAACTACCACTATACGATCAAACGTAATGTGAAAATGTAACAAGAAAAGCAGTGCTATATGTTGGTGGAGATTCTGTGCATGCAGTCGACTGACACACTGAGATGTGTGTGTTTATGTGCTTTGCCAGAATGCCAGTAAAAGACATCTGAGAGCAGTCCTGAGTCTGTCGTCAATCAACGCACATGAGGGCAGTTACACTCACAATAAGAGGTTGGAGACATATTTAACATGAACAGAGTTTCACTGAGAAAAAGGATACATCACAAAGTTCCATTTAATCTACATGGAATGAAACTCTTTACATTGTTCTCCATAAATCAATCATCTTTATTTATTCATGTTTTCCTCTGCATGTTCTGTTCTTCTCCAGAATGTAAAGGAGAAGACAAAGTGATGTGTAACCCACATACAAAATCATGCATCCTCAAACAAAATAATTAATATAAAAATTTCCCATTATTCAGGATCAGTGAATGCATCTTCACGCAGGCTCTCTCATAGATATATACAAACACTAGATGGCTCATGAGCGCTGTCCGCCTATGGGGAGCGACGTCGCCACATGGCGGCCATCTTGGGACAGGGCTGCTCGATCACTCATAACATTAAAGTCAATGGAGCATGGATTTTAAAATCACTGTAGATTGCTCAATTTTCAACCGATTTTAGAACAGCTTGGTTTGTTATAAACGTCAGAGATGTACTTCTTTTACTGCTTACATAAGAATAATTAAAACCATTGAATTCATATAATAATGAACACATATCTTTTTTCAGCATAAATGGATGTAAATGTAATTTTATTATTTAGCATTGCACTTCTTTATTACTATCAGCTTTCTAATGCACAGATAAAACAAAGCTCAACCAAAATCAATGCACAACAAACAGAGATGCTGTCTTTTCTTTTCATGAACCTGGTGCCTACATTACCCACAATGCATTTCGGCTGCAGGCTAACTAATCCAGGCATCGATGTATACAAACAATAAGTCTAAGGTCTCAATCAAAGTCTCTTAACAAGCAAATAAATACAACCACAACCACAAAGAATGTAATTTCGCCTAAAGATTCGGTTCTCAAAAAACGTTGGTCTCAGGAAAACCTAATAATTGAAAATCAGATTGTGAGTAACACCATCTTCAATGTGAGTAGCCAGGCAGAAAAGACACACAACTATGCCGCATTTTTCAAAACGAAAAGCTGCGATTTCGGAATTGAGCCCGAATCATAACCACATTAATAAGGTTTGTAATAAACTAAACTGTTTGTAAATCAATCAAGAATTGAGCGAGTTGTGAGTGTTAAAGTGAGGAAATCATCCACCTTACCATTGACGACAGTACAGTGCGCCAGAACAGTCCCCTGTCCTAAGATGGCCGCCAAGTGACGACGCCGCAGACTCCGTCTTGAGACATCCAGGCTGAATCCCAAACCGCTCCCTACACACTATCCCTACACACTACCCCTCCGTTTGCGCGTTCCCGTGGAGGGTCCTTCATATTAAGGGCCGTCCCAAACCGCGTAGTGCGGAGGGAGAGTGGACTGTTCAGCCCTTAAATAGCGAGTCTGCATCGATGCTCACTCTGGACAACTTTTTCAGGAAGTGCAACGTCGAAATGGAGGAGGAAACAACATATCGATGTAAGTTCCACATGCGTCCATTATTTCTCCCACGCATTTTTCACACTGACAGAACATCACAAAAAGAGTGGTGTAAAAAGATAAATCAAAAGAAACAAATCTTCTTCTCTGCTGACATTTGATTTAATTGTGCACCCCCTGACACCTTAAAATTTGAACACAACTGACAGAATTCATTTATTCATTCATTCATTTGTTGGATTTGAAATGCCAGATAATAGGATTGGAAAACATGTGAGTGAAAAAAAAGTGGGACGCTTTCGTCTTCTGGAAGCAGCAGTGATCCTTGTTAGTTGCAACCTGTGCCACAGCTCTACAGCCATAACAGTAGGCGTCTTTGTGTTACCATGGCGATGACGTCTTCCGTTTTCCGGTGAGGCGACAGGGCATCCCATTCCTGATGATCGTATTCATACCCTCCCCCTTCAATAATAGGTGCCCTCCACAGCTGCGAGTGTGACTTCTTTTGAAGTGACACTCGGTAGTGTAGGGGGAGTGTGTAGGGGGCGGTTTGGGATTCAGCCCATGTGTTAGTATATATCTATGGGCTCTCTGGTTGCGTCGCCGTTTCGACCAATCGGGTCACTTGCGGGTCTAATGAATACAGCTGTGCACCTCTCCACACACACGCTGGTGAGGAGACGAGTCACAGGATAGCTGCTAACACGGTTATTCTCTAAGCCATGGGCGTAACGGACGCGGGGTACGCGTGGGACATGTCCCCCGCACTTTCCACATCTCTTCCCTCTGTCCCCCGCACTTTTTTCAGCCTTTACAACAGCTAAACCCGTTATTAGCATCCAGTAACGTGTTTTCCCGAGCCGTCTTTGAATGCACCATGAGCGCATGCTAACGCAGGTGTTCCACAGGAGACGTGCTGCTGTGCTGAGCAGTGCTGAACGTGCGTCTGGAGTAATATTTAGCAAACCAGCCAGAGCCAGCAAGAAGCAAAAAACTTAACACAGTTTTTTCCAAACAAACCGTGTAAGTTGTGTGACCTTGTTGGATGCAAACAATGTTAGACTTGTTAGCTAAATGATGACAAGGTAAAACGTGGCAATATATCAATATGTTAAGCTAGTTAACAATAATTTAAATGTTGTTGCCTCTGTTACATTACTGCTAATTAGTTTATTCTTGGAATAAACCCAGTCCTCTTTCATTTCTGGGCAGAAGATGTGCTCACAATTGCTCTCCATGTATTTAAGTCTTTTGGTCCCAAAAGAGGAGAGTCAGGGAGGAGAAAAAAAGAATAGGCTATCTATGGTATAAAAGTGGTTAAATTTGCAACTATTTTTACTGCTTCTCTTTCTAATTCTATCTCAGAATTTAGATTTTCAGATTCTTTAATGATTATTTCCATAACAAAGAGCAGAGTCAGGCAGGAGATGGACCAGAGGCGGCGGCCAGCAGTAATGTTGACCATGCAGGGTCTGCAGAGGTGAAAAAATATATATAAGTGGCTGAGAAAAAATATGTATCTGTGGGTTAAAGTGATTTTGAGGTTAAATTCTACTGCAATTTTTACTCTTTCTAATGCTATTTCAGAATTTTTCTTACCACATTTTTTATGTTTATTGCCATAACAGAAAGAGCAGAGTCAGGGAGGAGATGGATCAGAGGCCAGCAGCAGGGACAAGGATGTAGGGTCTTTACAGGTAAGGAGAGATTATAACTTCCTGAAAATAAGATATCTATTGCAGGGAGAAACCAGGCAGTACTGATCATTTCATGTTCAGTGTTTGGCACCTTTGGCTACTCGTCCAGTAGATGTTCAAGGGACATTGTTGTCAACTCAACTAGAGTTTGGCCACTAAAACTTTAGATTTTATAGTTTCAAGTTTTATACTTTATAGTTTAAAGAACTAGCCTAGTTGGTCCCCTGGTATTGTACTGTGGCTGTTAGGGATTATGTGGTTCTTTAGCCACTAAGGACAGTGCAATTAAATGTAAGAGAATGATAAATCGCTCTGAAAATTTGTCCCCCTCACTTCTGAGATGGTGGTTATGCCCATGGTTGGTCAAGTTCGTCAACACGAGAATCACAAGAATTCTGTCAATCAATGATGACAGCTGATCAACTGATTTAGAGCCAGTTTTACATTTTGAACTATCACAATAATGGTTTTACCGAGGCTGTGACAGCTGATCTCTGTTCAGCGTACATCTGGCCAATGACCATACAGGTGGAGAGTCAGGTGACCCACGCACATTGTGTCTTACGTTGCACCTGCTGCAGCTGCTGAACTGTGAGGATGGTGAACGGAGCTTCACATGCTGTATAAGGAAACCGGTGAAATCTGTCGGAGGTATGGTAATGCAATGTTTGTTTATATCGTAGTTCCCTCTGAATGTGTAGAAAAACTTCATCTAGCACTAAGTATCAGCTAAAAGAGTAAGACGAACTACACTGCAGTGGCTGCACAAGCTAGATTAAGTTTAGCAGCCTCAAACCAAGTTAAGAATTGAACGTTAGTTTTCTTTTTTTCCTGAGATCGCCAGTGTCTCCCCGCAGAGGAAATTATAAACAGAAACGGACATGTGGTGTTAAACGTGCGTGCTATAATATCCTGCTTCCTTACTGATGCTTTTATTTTGCTGTGTCGGTGCCGCGATCAAGTAGACTACATGTAGCAGAAACCATAGACATATACGTAGACGCCTCATTGACTGCGGCTGCCCACTCGAGCGATGTGCCTGCAGCGCCGCCATCTTGCTTCGGGGCCAGCCGAGGCAGCGGTGCATAGAAGTCTATGGAGGAGAGAGGTACTGCTGAATCTAAAAGTGGAATTATTGGCCGAATTTTGAACCGATTGCCAAACTGTTTGATTTTTAGAAACGTCACACGTGTAGCTACTATACAAGGTGCTCGGATATTTTTTACAGTGCTGGTTTTGCCACTCAACACTTAGATGCCGGACTTCTGTTCAGCCTATGGATACTCTAATGAGCGCTGTAAGGAAACAAGAGCTCATGGGATTACTTTTCACATATAAGATGTATGTAAGGAATAATATATTGTTAGCAGGTTGTCATAGTTAGAGTGAAATAAACGCCGAGAAGACGCATAGAACCCCTCAGCTCCGTGTCTGGCTTCTACTACCCATGATCTAACCAGCTCTCTACATCATCCTGTGTATTACACAGCTGCTTACCGGTGAAATAACTAATGAGACAATTTTTTGTTTAAAATTCGATGTTATGAATCGAGCGTTCCGAGCAACTTACTGCAGTAATTGGTACAAGATGGCACTTCAGTTAGTAAAGCAACAATACAGGTGACACAGTTGATGAGCTGATGACTGATAATGTTATTCTGCAGGATGAGTTGAAAGCAGTTGAATTTTGCTAATGTAATCTAATTTGTGAAGAGATGAGGACTTTAATCCAAGGAAATTAGAAAATTTGTACCCTATCGTGAACATATTTTACTGATTTAGAGTCGTTAAAATAACCAGATATAATTGAGGACTGTAATAATGGGAAATGGAATTTAAAGATAAACCAGAATAGACACCTTTATTCGACACTTATGAGACAGGAAATCATGGGAGAAAGAGGGGATGTCACATGCAGCAAAGTACTGGGATTTGAACTGTGGTCGGCTGCGTACATGACATTAAACTCCGCTATGCCATAGCCACCACACACTAGCTTTGTGTCCCATCAAGGCCACCCCGGTAAAAAAAGTCCTGGATACGCCACTGCACTCACCATCAGATATTTGATTCAAATCATTCAGTCTTGGACACAAGGTGAAATTCAGGAACAGTCAGAAGGTTTCTGCAAGAGAATCTCAAACAGTCAACAGGCTCACAAGGCGTTAAATGAATCAGAAATGAAGATAGAAACGAGAGTTTAAAAACAAGCAATAACACTTTCAAATCAGTTCTAACACTAACTGGTCAACAGTGAAGTCCAGTAGAAATTGGAGCATTGTCCTTCTAACTCCTGTTATCAAAGAATGACAAAAACAACCTCCATCACAGTTAGTCAAGATGCTGCTACCAGTCTGTAACCAGCAGGAAGAGGAACAGAGAGAAGAAACTACAGATCAAAGAGGAGACGGAGAGATTCAGGGAGGAGCTGAGCTGTTAGTGAACTATAGAAGAGACACAAACTTCCACATTCAACTCACTATCAATAAACATTACTTTGTTCAACATGGTTCTGTTGGATAATTGTGGATTTTGTGTGTTGCTTCTTTACATTTTAACAGGTATGTAACCTCATACAACACGAGAATGTTGTGATTCCAGAATCTAATAAGATCAGATAAACGTAAAGATGAACTTTATTGTTCCCTCACTGGGGAAATTTTCAATAATGACATTTATTTCTTCCTTTAGGTGTCAACTGTCAACAACTCACTGCAGAAAAGGATGAAGAGTCCAGTTTAGAAGGCAGCACTGTGACTCTGTCCTGCAAATACACCAAAGGAGCTGCTGATTATTTCTTCTGGTATCGACAACATCCAGGAAAAGCACCAGAGTTCCTGATCTCTCATTCGCTGTCAGGAGAGATATCATTAAATCCAGTCCCTAGACTGTCTGTTACAGTGAGAAAAGAAGAAACAAAAATGGATCTGAAGATCTCCTCTGCTGCAGTGACAGACTCTGCTGTGTACTACTGTGCTCTGAGGCCCACAGTGACAGGAAACAGTAAAACTCTGTACAAAAACCTTTGGAGCAAAGACAACAGAAAACTCCACGACATCCACTAGAGGGAGACACACTCTGTTACACTTCTATGATCTGATTCTTCACCATCATCTAAAACTCTGATTTGTGACTTGTTGGACTGATGACAAAGACAACAGAGAAATGAAGCAGTAAAGATCAGAGACAGAGCTGCTGTGGAAACACAAAACAATTTGATTGGCTGAATTGAGTTTTAAAAAATGATGTCAAGAGGTAATGGCCCCGCCCACTGAACTTCAGCTCATCCACTCACATTATTCTTCCTCATTTTACTGCAGTGGAAGAACATTGTTCATCTGATGTGTGTCTGACTTTAATAACTCCAAAGACATGTTGCTTTACCTCTTTTGTTTTCATCTCACTTCATAGGTGAGTTTATGAACACATGAATTTCTCTTTAACCTGCTGTGTTCATGTTCACAGTTGAAATCACTCAATATTCTGTCTTTGTCATCAAGTTGTGTACAATCTAGTTGTGATCTGAGCTCCAGTTGAGCTGTTTGTGTCCACAGAGTAACACTGTACAGGTGACATTTTCCACTGTCTTCTCCTCTCAGCCTCATGGACAATGTGAGTCTGATGGCTTCATTTTCTCTACTTTTTCCAGGACTAAAAGCTGAAGACACAATCTCTCCTGAACAAGATGAAGTCAGTGGAACAGAAGGAGAATCTGTCACACTCAGGTGCAACTACAGAACTGGTGGTTACCTTCACTGGTACAAACATCATTCTGACCTTCAGGCTCCTCAGTTTATACTCTGGAAGAAGCAAATGGGGGCTCAGGTGAATATATTCCTGATAAGCGATATGGATCCCAAACAACAGATACATCAACTACATTGACCATCAATCAGCTAACCCTGGCAGACACAGCTCTCTACTACTGTGCTCTAGAGACACAGTGATACAAAGTGTAGCAGAGGCTGTACAAAACCTGAACACAGATATGAGACTCCTCTTCAAAGAGGAGGGAAGTGGTATTGAGAGCACAGGCTTCATATCAGATGGATTGAGGTAATTCCTGTTTCTCACAGTCACTGTGGTTACAGCTGCTGATGAACACTGTGGGAGGATTGACAGGAGCAGAAGATCAGTGATGCCTCCAGAGAGATGCTGCAGAGGATTTGAGGGGAAACAGTTCATTTACATCAAAAATATTTTCGTGTTTTTTATGATTCAAACAAAAATAAATTATCCACATCTGAGATGGTGCTACATATTTCTTGAATACTATATATACTATACTATATATAATATTGTAGCCTATAAGCTGCAGTCAATTCCAGCCATTTTCAGTACAAAAAAATCGCTAATATTTTATTTGTAAATAAAAATATGAAGAGAAATGCAGGGATATTGGACGGCGCATCGCGAGGTGCATTTCTTGAAAACGACCAATTCATGGATTATATACCGACTTCAGACATGTTTTGGACAAAATATTTTTATGCTTGTTTCGTCTGGATGTCCAAGGTTAAGATTAATGGCCGTTTTTGTGGAATATTTCATCTGTGTGTATAATGAACCCGCAAATTGCGAGTCGCGAGCTGTGTGCGTTGAAGCCGTGTATAGAGAACGGATGAATGGATATTGGTTGTTTGTCGGACAAATGTGCTTTCTATATTCCCGCTGTGGTAATCACATCTGAAGTGGTTTATACCCGGCGGTTATGAGAATCTAAGCTTTCCCATCGGTGTATAATGTTAAAGTTCGAGTTGGAGTGTCTGTTCTATTGTCGAAAAATGCTTGATGCCAGATATCAAACGCCCCTCAGGGTTAAAACAAGAATTTTCCCTCGATTGAGTTCAATAAATGAATTCTCACAATCAAAATCCTGCTCCAGTAGCATTTATTGAATCATCTGAGGTCAGAGATGTCAGTCAGAATGTTACTTTAACATTTTCTCATCTTCTCTGACACAGAAGAAAGAGGAAGAATTTGGTTTTCAAACTGATGACCACAAGAAATAAAATAATGATTTGGGAAAATTTTTAGAACAAATAAAAGAGAAATCCAGCAAAATAAAAGAGGTTCATGTGTTTGTGTCTAAAAGTGTAAAACATTAAAGCTTTTGTTCCAGATTGATCACACCTGTTCTGATTTTACAGAGAACTGCCTGGAAGAAAGTCTTTTCTCAAATGGAGTAAAACTTAAAAACTTCTTATATATTCTTCTGAAACATTGGTAGGAAATGATGATTCACTAAAATGAGTCAAAAGCAAAACAGAAAACAGAAAATCCAGAAGAATATTGTTCAGATTCACGTGTTTCTGTCTAAAGCTGTAAAATATCTTCATGTGTGGTTTTGGTGTTGAGAACATCCAGTGATATGAGAGGAGGAACATGTTGAGGGAGGAGCAACTCTGTCAAAGAGCAGAACAGAAAAGGACTCCCACTGTCACATACATTCAGTCTGTAAACCAAACATAACAGATAGTGTGTGGAAGATGCTGTCACTGCATTACTGTGTCATGTTTCCTTTGTTTGTGATCACACTGAAAGGTAGGTTAAAGCAGGAAGAAGAAATGTCTGGAAAGGATTTGTTTACTAGAAATCAATGGAACAGATTTATAGCAAACAATAAATAATATGGTCATTAACAACATTTATCTCTTCATTTAGGTGTCAACTGTCAACAGCTGACTGCAGTGAAGAATGAAGAGTCCAGTTTAGAAGGCAGCACTGTGACTCTGACCTACACATACTCCAAACAAGCAACTGGTAGTGATCAGTTTTTCTGGTATCGACAACATTCAGGAAAACGTCCAGAGTTTCTCATCTTTCACCTGGGATCACAAAATGAAACAGAAGCTGGACTGTCTGTTTCTGTGAGTTCTGATAAAAACCAAATCAGTATGAAGATCTCCTCTGCTGCAGTGACAGACTCTGCTGTGTACTACTGTGCTGTGAGGCCCACAGTGACAGGAAACAGTAAAACTCTGTACAAAAACCTTTGGAGCAAAGACAAAAGAAAACTCCACAACATCCACTAGAGGGAGACACACTCTGTTACACTTCTATGGTTTGTTCAGATTCAAACTGTCTCCACTCTTGAGACAACGTTGTGATGAAGAATGTTAGAAGTGAAGATAATGTGATGAGTCTCCTCCTCCTGACTGCAGAGGTGCTGCATTAACATCACATCAAACATTTCAGCTTTTTAAACTTGGAAAACCTGGTTTTGACTTGGATCATGTCACCTCTCATAGCTCTAAATGTTTCTGACAAGAAATCCATTTTTAAAACGTCACATAATCAGTTTCCATTTTCTTTCTATGATCACTAGTGTTAGGCCTCATCTAGTCAAAGCAGTGTGTTCAGATGGAAAGCTATTTAATCACCTGGAGACGATATGACGCTTCAGTTCTGGCATTCCCGGTTACCCTCCCACCTACATGGTAGACTTTTCTATGTCCTTTGAGTTTCGCTCGTTGCTACACTCCCAGTTAGCCACCATGTTCTTTGATGAAGTCGTAAAGCAGAATGTTGGTGCGTTTGAGCGGCGAGCCTGCAAGCTCTACGGCCCAGAGACTCGTATCCCACGAGAGCTGATGTTTCACGAGGGGCACCAGACGTGTTCTCAGCAACTGTACGTCCTCATCTGGCCTTAAACCATACCAACCTTTATTCCCTTTATACACTCAGACCTGCATGAAGCGGCTTAGTCGGCCCCTACATCACGTCTCCATCACGTAGAATCATAGCGGCTGCTGAGGACGCAGGACATTTAACTCTTGTTAGCATAATGTTGGAATTCCTGCCACAACAAGTTCTTGCTTATTTCCCTTCTCCCTGTGTTAAGTGTGTTCATTTTCTGTCTGAAAAATGAGATAAAAACAAAGTTTGATTACAGCTTTGGAAAAAAAATTGGAGGACTGTTTGTGAATCAACGTTTGTTTCAAATCCAAATATCTTTACTTTCAGTAGGATGTCATCTCAGTTACAAACAAAAATTAACATTAATGTTTAAACTAAAAGAGAACACCTTTGAAGACATTACTAGCAGCATTTAGATGTTTGTATTTTGTCACACAATGATCAGAATGAACTGCTGTTGGATAGTTTCTGTATAAACTGAGATGTTTCTATAAATGAGAGAAAATCACACAACAAATCCTCTGACAACCAAACTAACTGCTGAGAGACATCAACCACTGAACATGTGTGAAATAAAGAGAATCCAGTCTGTAAATTTAAATATGTGGAAAACAGGCAGGACTCAGGAAATCATTTAGAAAACACAATCATTAATTGATGACTGACTGATGATCAATAAATATGTGAGAGAGTGAATGAGATCATCATCAGAGACAAACACTCTGTTAGTCAGAGCTGTGAGAGGAAGGAGGAAAGGATGAAGGGATATTTAACATATTTAACATGAACAGAGTTTTAATTTGAGAAAAATAAATCAAATTTCCATCTGTTTTACATATAAGAGAAAACTTTGCAGCCAATGACTGTGATTCGATCATCTTTGCTGATTAATTTCTTTCTCTGCATGTTGTGTTCTTTCCAGAGTGTAAAGGAGAAGACAAAGTGATGCAGCCATCAGGAGATGTCATTGCTGCTGAAGGAGACACAGTTACACTGGATTGTTCTTTTGAGACCAGTTCCAAGAGTCATACACTGTTCTGGTACAAACAAGAAGTGAATGACTTTCCAAAGTACATTTTAAGACGTGGTTATTCTGGAGATGACAACAGTCCAGAGTTCCAGAAAGACAGATTTGATGCTAAAATCAATAAGCATCAGTTCCTCTGAAGATCCAGAAGCTTCATCTGTCAGACTCTGCTGTGTACTACTGTGCTCTGCAGCCCACAGTGACAGGAAACAGTAAAACTGTACAAAAACCTTTGGAGCAAAGGCAACAGAAAACTCCACAACATCCACTAGAGGGAGACACACTCTGTTACACTTCTGTAGTTTTTTAGTTCAGATTTTTCTGTACAGCTCAGAATTTTATTATTAATTAAAATATCATGGGACACATAGAATCGATGCATTACATTTAGAGCATGTAGCATAGAGCTAATTTACAACACCCATCTCTGGTTGGGCTTTAAAGTAAATGTATTCAAAGACCAACAACACAAATAAAACAGCACAGACAACATTAAAAACAGATGACCCCCCCACACACACACACACACACACACACACACACACACATACAAACACACACAATAACACAATCCACAGACAGTCAGGCCTTATAGATTTCATAGGTGGGTACATTCTTGTGAACAGAAGATAATTCCTTTAATTTGTGTCCCAGACAGTTAGAGACTACTTCCAGTCCTGCATTCAGTGGTTTTGTTAGGCCTGCTGAAGCAGGCTCTAGATAGGGCCCCTCCTTCCCTGTGTTTTTTTTCTTTTCTTTCAGGTGCACTGGTGCTGTGGGGGCAGGTGAGGCCAATCACTGATTGCAATCAACTGAAGCAGGAGCAGGTGCACCAGTGCCACTCAACTCACCTTGTCTCACAGTAACCAGGCTTCAGTCAGCTCTTAGAGGCTGGATTGTAAACATCCATTGTCAGTTCTCTGCACATGGTTTGTTCAGTTTTTCTCTATGGGACCTCAGTAACTCTGTTTTTTCTCAGTTGCCCTTCCTCCTGCTCTGGCTCACCTTCGTCTGGATATCTGGTTTTGTCTACGGCCCAAACCCATTCCTCCTCTGGACACGTTGCCTGATTCATCTCCGTCCTCTTCACAGCTTCCCAGCCCGTCAGCCTTCCCCTGCCGTCACAGCCCCCTCCACAGCTCCTTGGACCCTAAGCCCCCCCCCCCCAGCGTCTCAGTTTTCCTAAACTCTGGTCATAGTAAGCCATGCCTCAGTCAGGGTGGTTAATTGTTCATTGAAGTCCAGTTTAAGAAAAGTTGTAGAATTTAAGTTTTATAGAATTTTGAGATTTGTCCTACAGTTATCATCGCTCTGTGACTTCCTTAGTTTAGCCCTGTACAATCTTGTGCTGTTTTTGCCTTGTTTTTTGAGACCCTCCTATTATATTGTCCTTGAGTATTTTCCTTGCTTTGAGCAGTAATTCTTTTGAGCTGCTCTCTGACCTTAGTTAGTTATCAGCACAGTTATAGTTCCTTGTATAATTCTCGTAATCGCAATTAGCTTGAACTTAGTTTTAGTATTATTTCGCACACAACATTCCTTCCCAGGTTTTACCTGCTGAGGGTTTGTTTGGAGTTCTTTTTTTTTTTTTTTTGCCCAACCCCTTGGGACACTATAGTTTCCTGAAGAGTTTCGTGCCTGGGATTTTCCTATTATGGGAATTGTAGTTCTGTATCCTAGCCTTTTGAGAATAAATCATTATTAATACATCACCTGTCTCTTTTCTCTCTTTTCCTGCGCCTGAGCTCACTCTACAAAAAACCTAACAGTTTTGTTGCATGCTTTAAGAGTTCGTATGGACTGAAAACACCAATGGAATAATTCTTTACATATTTATTTTAAATAACAGAATCGTTATTCACATAACCATTTCTACAACAAAGATTCAACAACAGCAGATAAAACCAACATTTTGTGTAAATACAGTGCCTATCATAAGTATTCACCCCCTTTGATTTTTACCCTTTTATTGCTTCATAAATCAATCATGGTCAATAAAATTGAGCTTTTTTCACAAAAAATTATTGGAAAAAACTCTTTAATGTCAAAGTGAAAACAGATTTCTATAAAGTAATGTTAATGAAAGAAAATTATATAAATGAAAAGAATTGTTTGCATAATTATTCACCCCCTTCAAGTCAGTATTTAGTTGATGCACCTTTGGCTGCAATCACAGCAGTGAGTCTGTGTGGATAGGTCTCAGTCAGTCTTGCACATCTGCCCACTGCAATTTTGCTCCATTCTTCTTTGCAAAACTGCTCAAGCTCTGTCAGGTTGCGCAGGTATCGGGCATGAACAGCCCTTTTCAAGTCCAGCCACAAATTCTCTATAGGATTGAGGTCTGGGCTTTGACTCGGCCACTCCAGAACATTTACCTGGTTCTTTTTTAACCATTCCTGTGTAGCTTTTGCAGTATGTTTTGGATCATTGTCTTGCTGGAAAATAAATCTTCTCCCAAGACGTAGTTCTCTTGCAGACTGAAAAAGATTGTCCCCCAGGATTTCAGTGTATTTTGCAGAATTCATTCTGCCCTCTATCTTTACAAGCCTTCCAGGTCCAGTTACTGAGAAACATCCCCACAGCATGATGCTGCCACCACCATGCTTCACAGTGGGGATGGTGTGTTTTTGGTGATGTGCAGTGTTTGGTTTCCGCCAAACATGACGTCTTGTCTGATGGCCAAAAAGCTCAATTTTGGTCTCATCAGACCAAAGAATCTTCTTCCACTTGACCATGGAGTCTTCCACGTGCTTTTTGGCAAACTCTAGTCGAGATCTAATATGACTTTTCTTCAACAGTGGCTTTCTCATTGCAACTCTCCCGTAAAGCTTTAACGGGTGAAGAACCCGGGCAGCAGTTGCTACATGCACAGTCTCTCTCATCTCAGCAGCTGAAGCTTGTAACTCCTTCAGAGTAGTTGTAGGGTCTTGGTGGCTTCTCTCACTAGTCTCCTACTTGCACGGTCACTCAGTTTACGAGGGCGGCCTGATCTAGGCAGATTCACACAAGTGCCATATTCCTTCCATTTCTTGATAATTGATTTCACTGAACTCCGGGGGATGTTCAGTGCCTTGGAAATTTTTTTGTAACCATCCCCTGAATTGTACTTCTCAATAACCCTTTCCCTGAGTTGCTTAGAGTGTTCTTCTGTCTTCATGGTGTAAAGGTAGCCAGGAATACTGATCAGCCACTCTCAGACACAGGTGTTTTACAACTCAATCACTTGAAACACACCCACAACACTCAGATGATCTTCATTTCACTAATTGTGAGACTATTCGCAACAATTTGATGGACCTCTATTGAATTAGACCATTAAATTAAAAAGGGGGGAATAATTATGCAAACAATTATTTTTATTTATATAATTTTCTTTCATTAACATTACTTTATAGAAATCTGTTTTCACTTTGACATTAAAGAGTTTTTTCCAATAAATTTTTGTGTTAAGAGAGCCAAATTTTATTGACCATGATTGATTTATGAAAGCAATAAAAGGGTAAAACATCAAAGGGGGTGAATACTTATGATAGACACTGTAGCAGGGATTCCATTTCCACAGCTTCAGGGTGAGAACAGGAAGGTTGGAACTTACCATTATTCTCACAGTTGATTAATCTGTTAAGACATTTTGAATGCCTCGATGACTAGTTTGGTCTATAAAATATTAGAAAATGGAGAAATAATGTTGAGCAGCCTTTCCTAAGATTACAGATAACCTCAAATCTCGCATTTAGTCCACAACCCAAAGTTTTCAGTTTACTGTCATTATGTAGCAAAAAACAAATGAAAAATGAATTCATTTTAAATAAGCTGCAATTTGCAATTGAAAAACATTCTTTTCTTAATATATTGATTATCACTACAGTTGTTAAATATATGAATAACTTAAAATTATTCAGTTAATGCATTATTACATATCTAATCAACAGTAAATGCCCGATAGCCTCTTGTCTCACAGAGAGGTGAAAATGATTCAATTTCAAATGGAAACTGCAATTTTGAAAAGAAAAAAAAAGTGATAAGCAAATTAAAAAGGCTGCAGTTTGGGATGTCTAAAGTTTGGCTACTAATTGATAAATATAAAACTATTGATCTTTCAGAGGTATGTCCACTGATTAATGTTTACAACGAAGTTTAAGCTGCACAATATGGTTCAACTGAAATGAAATCAGTGTAATTAATAATCACACAGAGTTTAAACTGGGTCTCAGTGGTTTTACAAAATGAGTGTTTTCTCTGTGTGACTATAACACCTTTAATTGTGTCTCATATGATGAAACTCCATCATATTTTCAACAAACAAGTGAATATTGACTTCAAGCAGGATCTGTCAGAACACTCACCATCAGATATTTGATTCAAATCATTCAGTCTTGGACACAAGGTGATCAAAGAATCAAAAACAACCTCCATCACAGTTAGTCAAGATGCTGCTACCAGTCTGTAACCAGCAGGAAGAGGAACAGAGAGAAGAAACTACAGATCAAAGAGGAGACGGAGAGATTCAGGGAGGAGCTGAGCTGTTACTGAACTATAGAAGAGACACAAACTTCCACATTCAACTCACTATCAATAAACATTACTTTGTTCAACATGGTTCTGTTGGATAATTGTGGGTTTTGTGTGTTGCTTCTCTACATTTTAACAGGTATGTGACCTCATACAACCCGAGAATATTGTGATTCATTTACATCATCTAATAAGATCAGATAAACCTTATGATGAACTTTATTGTTCCCTCCCTGAAGAAATTTTCAGTAATAATAACAGTTTTCTCTTCCTTTAGGTGTCAACTGTCAACAACTCACTGCAGAAAAGGATGAAGAGTCCAGTTTAGAAGGCAGCACTGTGACTCTGTCCTGCAAATACACCAAAGGAGCTGCTAGTTATTTCTTCTGGTATCGACAACATCCAGGAAAAGCACCAGAGTTCCTGATCTCTCATTTGGAATCAGGAGACATATCATTAAATCCAGTCCCTAGACTGTCTGTTACAGTGAGAAAAGAAGAAACAAAAATGGATCTGAAGATCTCCTCTGCTGCAGTGACAGACTCTGCTGTGTACTACTGTGCTGTGAGGCCCACAGTGACAGGAAACAGTAAAACTCTGTACAAAAACCTTTGGAGCAAAGACAACAGAAAACTCCACAACATCCACTAGAGGGAGACACACTCTGTTAAAGCTCTGATTTGTGACTTGTTGGACTGATGACAAAGAGAACAGAGAAATGAAGCAGAAAAGATCAGAGACAGAGCTGCTGTGGAAACACAAAACAATTTGATTGGCTGAATTGAAAAAAATGATGTCAAGAGGTAATGGCTCCGCCCACTGAACTTCAGCTCATCCACTCACATTATTTCTTCCTCATTGTGCTGCAGTGGAAGAACATTGTTCATCTGATGTGTGTCTGACTTTAATAACTCCAAAGAAATGTTGCTTTACCTCTTTTTGTTTTCATCTCACTTCATAGGTGAGTTTATGAACACATGAATTTCTCTTTAACCTGCTGTGTTCATGTTCACAGTTGAAATCACTCAATATTCTGTCTTTGTCATCAAGTTGTGTACAATCTAGTTGTGATCTGAGCTCCAGTTGAGCTGTTTGTGTCCACAGAGTAACACTGTACAGGTGACATTTTCCACTGTCTTCTCCTCTCAGCCTCATGGACAATGTGAGTCTGATGGCTTCATTTTCTCTACTTTTTCCAGGACTAAACGCTGAAGACACAATCTCTCCTGTACAAGATGAAGTCATTGGAACAGAAGGAGAATCTGTCACACTCAGGTGTACCTTTAAGACGGATGTAAGTTATCCCGACCTTTACTGGTACAAACATCATTCTGACCTTCAGGCTCCTCAGTTTATACTCTGGAAAGAAGCAAGGGGAACCTCAAGTCAATATATTCCTGATAAGCGATATGGATCAGAAACAACAGCTACATCAACTACATTGACCATCAATCAGCTAACCCTGGCAGACACAGCTCTCTACTACTGTGCTCTAGAGACACAGTGATACAAAGTGTAGCAGAGGCTGTACAAAAACCTGAACACAGATATGAGACTCCTCTTCAAAGAGGAGGGAAGTGGTATTGAGAGCACAGCTTCATATCAGATGGATTGTGCTAATTCCTATTTTCTCACAGTCACTGTGGTTACAGCTGCTGATGAAACACTGTGGGAGGATTGACAGGAGCAGCAGATCAGTGATGCCTTCAGAAGAGATGCTGCAGAGGATTGGGGGGGGGGGGGGAATTCACCCTCTTCAGAATATCCAGATATTTTAAATTTTTTTTATTTTATTATTTATTTATTTATTTTACAATTCAAACAAAAAAAATAAAATATTAACATATGAGATGGTGGGTTAGGGTTACTATTACAGAAGGCTGATGTGTAGACGTTAAATTTAAACTTTTGAAGAAGCAGCCATTTTGAAATGTGTGCAGTCATCATCCAAATTATTGAGCTGACATTATCAGTTGCACTAATAATTGTACAAAATAATGAGAGATTTTGGGATCAATACTAACTTCAAACATGTCTCTGTTCCTTCTCTGCTCCATCTTACAGCTGCAGTAAATCCTGTCTACAGTTCACTTCTAATATAACAACTCCTAGAATCAGATGGGTTTCATCTTCCTTTAGATGTTTGTCTTTCTTTTGATTCTTGCTGATGGAAACAACAGAGGACTGGAATCTTGTATCCTGGAACATATTCAGTTTAACATAAACATACTTCTTCTTGGTGATGTTCTGATGAATCACTTGTATGCAGACGACACACAGTTGTACATGTTACTCTCCACCAATGACCTTAAGTCAGAGAGTGAATGAGATCATCAGCAGAGACAAACACTCTGTTAGTCAGAGCTGTGAGAGGAAGGAGGAAAGGATGAAGGGAGGAGCTAAACTGGGACTCAAGAACAACAGAAAACACACAAACTTTGACAGTGGAGTTTGATCCAAGAACAGACAGACTGTCTTCATCTTCAAGATGCTGTCAGTGAACTTCAGTCTGTTTATCACTTTTGTTGTAATTGTTTTATCTTTTGTTTGCCCTGAACAGATTCTGTGCATGCAGTTCGACTGACACACTGAGATGTGTGTGTTTATGTGCTTTGCCAGGTAGACTCCATTGTGAATTAAATATCAAAATGTCCTTCTTTTACACTGTTAAGTTGGTTTATTTGGTTGCTGTTGATAACTGCCTGTGGCACGAGACTTCTAATTTGTATAAAGCCACTTGTTCATTATTATAAGATAATTCTGCTCCAATGTTAAAAATATAAATACTGGAAAAGAAAAGAAAAAAACTACACTATACGATCAAACGTAATGTGAAAATGTAACAAGAAAAGCAGTGCTATATGTTGGTGGAGATTCTGTGCATGCAGTCGACTGACACACTGAGATGTGTGTGTTTATGTGCTTTGCAGAATGCCAGTAAAAGACATCTGAGAGCAGTCCTGAGTCTGTCGTCAATCAACGCACATGAGGGCAGTTACACTCACAATAAGAGGTTGGAGACATATTTAACATGAACAGAGTTTCACTGAGAAAAAGGATACATCACAAAGTTCCATTTAATCTACATGGAATGAAACTCTTTACATTGTTCTCCATAAATCAATCATCTTTATTTATTCATGTTTTCCTCTGCATGTTCTGTTCTTCTCCAGAATGTAAAGGAGAAGACAAAGTGATGTGTAACCCACATACAAAATCATGCATCCTCAAACAAAATAATTAATATAAAAATTTCCCATTATTCAGGATCAGTGAATGCATCTTCACGCAGGCTCTCTCATAGATATATACAAACACTAGATGGCTCATGAGCGCTGTCCGCCTATGGGGAGCGACGTCGCCACATGGCGGCCATCTTGGGACAGGGCTGCTCGATCACTCATAACATTAAAGTCAATGGAGCATGGATTTTAAAATCACTGTAGATTGCTCAATTTTCAAACCGATTTTAGAACAGCTTGGTTTGTTATAAACGTCAGAGATGTACTTCTTTTACTGCTTACATAAGAATAATTAAAACCATTGAATTCATATAATAATGAACACATATCTTTTTTCAGCATAAATGGATGTAAATGTAATTTTATTATTTAGCATTGCACTTCTTTATTACTATCAGCTTTCTAATGCACAGATAAAAACAAAGCTCAACCAAAATCAATGCACAACAAACAGAGATGCTGTCTTTTCTTTTCATGAACCTGGTGCCTACATTACCCACAATGCATTTCGGCTGCAGGCTAACTAATCCAGGCATCGATGTATACAAACAATAAGTCTAAGGTCTCAATCAAAGTCTCTTAACAAGCAAATAAATACAACCACAACCACAAAGAATGTAATTTCGCCTAAAGATTCGGTTCTCAAAAAACGTTGGTCTCAGGAAAACCTAATAATTGAAAATCAGATTGTGAGTAACACCATCTTCAATGTGAGTAGCCAGGCAGAAAAGACACACAACTATGCCGCATTTTTCAAAACGAAAAGCTGCGATTTCGGAATTGAGCCCGAATCATAACCACATTAATAAGGTTTGTAATAAACTAAACTGTTTGTAAATCAATCAAGAATTGAGCGAGTTGTGAGTGTTAAAGTGAGGAAATCATCCACCTTACCATTGACGACAGTACAGTGCGCCAGAACAGTCCCCTGTCCTAAGATGGCCGCCAAGTGACGACGCCGCAGACTCCGTCTTGAGACATCCAGGCTGAATCCCAAACCGCTCCCTACACACTATCCCTACACACTACCCCTCCGTTTGCGCGTTCCCGTGGAGGGTCCTTCATATTAAGGGCCGTCCCAAACCGCGTAGTGCGGAGGGAGAGTGGACTGTTCAGCCTTAAATAGCGAGTCTGCATCGATGCTCACTCTGGACAACTTTTTCAGGAAGTGCAACGTCGAAATGGAGGAGGAAACAACATATCGATGTAAGTTCCACATGCGTCCATTATTTCTCCCACGCATTTTTCACACTGACAGAACATCACAAAAAGAGTGGTGTAAAAAGATAAATCAAAAGAAACAAATCTTCTTCTCTGCTGACATTTGATTTAATTGTGCACCCCCTGACACCTTAAAATTTGAACACAACTGACAGAATTCATTTATTCATTCATTCATTTGTTGGATTTGAAATGCCAGATAATAGGATTGGAAAACATGTGAGTGAAAAAAAAGTGGGACGCTTTCGTCTTCTGGAAGCAGCAGTGATCCTTGTTAGTTGCAACCTGTGCCACAGCTCTACAGCCATAACAGTAGGCGTCTTTGTGTTACCATGGCGATGACGTCTTCCGTTTTCCGGTGAGGCGACAGGGCATCCCATTCCTGATGATCGTATTCATACCCTCCCCCTTCAATAATAGGTGCCCTCCACAGCTGCGAGTGTGACTTCTTTTGAAGTGACACTCGGTAGTGTAGGGGGAGTGTGTAGGGGGCGGTTTGGGATTCAGCCCATGTGTTAGTATATATCTATGGGCTCTCTGGTTGCGTCGCCGTTTCGACCAATCGGGTCACTTGCGGGTCTAATGAATACAGCTGTGCACCTCTCCACACACACGCTGGTGAGGAGACGAGTCACAGGATAGCTGCTAACACGGTTATTCTCTAAGCCATGGGCGTAACGGACGCGGGGTACGCGTGGGACATGTCCCCCGCACTTTCCACATCTCTTCCCTCTGTCCCCCGCACTTTTTTCAGCCTTACAACAGCTAAACCCGTTATTAGCATCCAGTAACGTGTTTTCCCGAGCCGTCTTTGAATGCACCATGAGCGCATGCTAACGCAGGTGTTCCACAGGAGACGTGCTGCTGTGCTGAGCAGTGCTGAACGTGCGTCTGGAGTAATATTTAGCAAACCAGCCAGAGCCAGCAAGAAGCAAAAAACTTAACACAGTTTTTTCCAAACAAACCGTGTAAGTTGTGTGACCTTGTTGGATGCAAACAATGTTAGACTTGTTAGCTAAATGATGACAAGGTAAAACGTGGCAATATATCAATATGTTAAGCTAGTTAACAATAATTTAAATGTTGTTGCCTCTGTTACATTACTGCTAATTAGTTTATTCTTGGAATAAACCCAGTCCTCTTTCATTTCTGGGCAGAAGATGTGCTCACAATTGCTCTCCATGTATTTAAGTCTTTTGGTCCCAAAAGAGGAGAGTCAGGGAGGAGAAAAAAGAATAGGCTATCTATGGTATAAAAGTGGTTAAATTTGCAACTATTTTTACTGCTTCTCTTTCTAATTCTATCTCAGAATTTAGATTTTCAGATTCTTTAATGATTATTTCCATAACAAAGAGCAGAGTCAGGCAGGAGATGGACCAGAGGCGGCGGCCAGCAGTAATGTTGACCATGCAGGGTCTGCAGAGGTGAAAAAATATATATAAGTGGCTGAGAAAAAATATGTATCTGTGGGTTAAAGTGATTTTGAGGTTAAATTCTACTGCAATTTTTACTCTTTCTAATGCTATTTCAGAATTTTTCTTACCACATTTTTTATGTTTATTGCCATAACAGAAAGAGCAGAGTCAGGGAGGAGATGGATCAGAGGCCAGCAGCAGGGACAAGGATGTAGGGTCTTTACAGGTAAGGAGAGATTATAACTTCCTGAAAATAAGATATCTATTGCAGGGAGAAACCAGGCAGTACTGATCATTTCATGTTCAGTGTTTGGCACCTTTGGCTACTCGTCCAGTAGATGTTCAAGGGACATTGTTGTCAACTCAACTAGAGTTTGGCCACTAAAACTTTAGATTTTATAGTTTCAAGTTTTATACTTTATAGTTTAAAGAACTAGCCTAGTTGGTCCCCTGGTATTGTACTGTGGCTGTTAGGGATTATGTGGTTCTTTAGCCACTAAGGACAGTGCAATTAAATGTAAGAGAATGATAAATCGCTCTGAAAAATTTGTCCCCCTCACTTCTGAGATGGTGGTTATGCCCATGGTTGGTCAAGTTCGTCAACACGAGAATCACAAGAAATTCTGTCAATCAATGATGACAGCTGATCAACTGATTTAGAGCCAGTTTTACATTTTGAACTATCACAATAATGGTTTTACCGAGGCTGTGACAGCTGATCTCTGTTCAGCGTACATCTGGCCAATGACCATACAGGTGGAGAGTCAGGTGACCCACGCACATTGTGTCTTACGTTGCACCTGCTGCAGCTGCTGAACTGTGAGGATGGTGAACGGAGCTTCACATGCTGTATAAGGAAACCGGTGAAATCTGTCGGAGGTATGGTAATGCAATGTTTGTTTATATCGTAGTTCCCTCTGAATGTGTAGAAAAACTTCATCTAGCACTAAGTATCAGCTAAAAGAGTAAGACGAACTACACTGCAGTGGCTGCACAAGCTAGATTAAGTTTAGCAGCCTCAAACCAAGTTAAGAATTGAACGTTAGTTTTCTTTTTTTTCCTGAGATCGCCAGTGTCTCCCCGCAGAGGAAATTATAAACAGAAACGGACATGTGGTGTTAAACGTGCGTGCTATAATATCCTGCTTCCTTACTGATGCTTTTATTTTGCTGTGTCGGTGCCGCGATCAAGTAGACTACATGTAGCAGAAACCATAGACATATACGTAGACGCCTCATTGACTGCGGCTGCCCACTCGAGCGATGTGCCTGCAGCGCCGCCATCTTGCTTCGGGGCCAGCCGAGGCAGCGGTGCATAGAAGTCTATGGAGGAGAGAGGTACTGCTGAATCTAAAAGTGGAATTATTGGCCGAATTTTGAACCGATTGCCAAACTGTTTGATTTTTAGAAACGTCACACGTGTAGCTACTATACAAGGTGCTCGGATATTTTTTTACAGTGCTGGTTTTGCCACTCAACACTTAGATGCCGGACTTCTGTTCAGCCTATGGATACTCTAATGAGCGCTGTAAGGAAACAAGAGCTCATGGGATTACTTTTCACATATAAGATGTATGTAAGGAATAATATATTGTTAGCAGGTTGTCATAGTTAGAGTGAAATAAACGCCGAGAAGACGCATAGAACCCCTCAGCTCCGTGTCTGGCTTCTACTACCCATGATCTAACCAGCTCTCTACATCATCCTGTGTATTACACAGCTGCTTACCGGTGAAATAACTAATGAGACAATTTTTTGTTTAAAATTCGATGTTATGAATCGAGCGTTCCGAGCAACTTACTGCAGTAATTGGTACAAGATGGCACTTCAGTTAGTAAAGCAACAATACAGGTGACACAGTTGATGAGCTGATGACTGATAATGTTATTCTGCAGGATGAGTTGAAAGCAGTTGAATTTTGCTAATGTAATCTAATTTGTGAAGAGATGAGGACTTTAATCCAAGGAAATTAGAAAATTTGTACCCTATCGTGAACATATTTTACTGATTTAGAGTCGTTAAAATAACCAGATATAATTGAGGACTGTAATAATGGGAAATGGAATTTAAAGATAAACCAGAATAGACACCTTTATTCGACACTTATGAGACAGGAAATCATGGGAGAAAGAGGGGATGTCACATGCAGCAAAGTACTGGGATTTGAACTGTGGTCGGCTGCGTACATGACATTAAACTCCGCTATGCCATAGCCACCACACACTAGCTTTGTGTCCCATCAAGGCCACCCCGGTAAAAAAAGTCCTGGATACGCCACTGCACTCACCATCAGATATTTGATTCAAATCATTCAGTCTTGGACACAAGGTGAAATTCAGGAACAGTCAGAAGGTTTCTGCAAGAGAATCTCAAACAGTCAACAGGCTCACAAGGCGTTAAATGAATCAGAAATGAAGATAGAAACGAGAGTTTAAAAACAAGCAATAACACTTTCAAATCAGTTCTAACACTAACTGGTCAACAGTGAAGTCCAGTAGAAATTGGAGCATTGTCCTTCTAACTCCTGTTATCAAAGAATGACAAAAACAACCTCCATCACAGTTAGTCAAGATGCTGCTACCAGTCTGTAACCAGCAGGAAGAGGAACAGAGAGAAGAAACTACAGATCAAAGAGGAGACGGAGAGATTCAGGGAGGAGCTGAGCTGTTAGTGAACTATAGAAGAGACACAAACTTCCACATTCAACTCACTATCAATAAACATTACTTTGTTCAACATGGTTCTGTTGGATAATTGTGGATTTTGTGTGTTGCTTCTTTACATTTTAACAGGTATGTAACCTCATACAACACGAGAATGTTGTGATTCCAGAATCTAATAAGATCAGATAAACGTAAAGATGAACTTTATTGTTCCCTCACTGGGGAAATTTTCAATAATGACATTTATTTCTTCCTTTAGGTGTCAACTGTCAACAACTCACTGCAGAAAAGGATGAAGAGTCCAGTTTAGAAGGCAGCACTGTGACTCTGTCCTGCAAATACACCAAAGGAGCTGCTGATTATTTCTTCTGGTATCGACAACATCCAGGAAAAGCACCAGAGTTCCTGATCTCTCATTCGCTGTCAGGAGAGATATCATTAAATCCAGTCCCTAGACTGTCTGTTACAGTGAGAAAAGAAGAAACAAAAATGGATCTGAAGATCTCCTCTGCTGCAGTGACAGACTCTGCTGTGTACTACTGTGCTCTGAGGCCCACAGTGACAGGAAACAGTAAAACTCTGTACAAAAACCTTTGGAGCAAAGACAACAGAAAACTCCACGACATCCACTAGAGGGAGACACACTCTGTTACACTTCTATGATCTGATTCTTCACCATCATCTAAAACTCTGATTTGTGACTTGTTGGACTGATGACAAAGACAACAGAGAAATGAAGCAGTAAAGATCAGAGACAGAGCTGCTGTGGAAACACAAAACAATTTGATTGGCTGAATTGAGTTTTAAAAAATGATGTCAAGAGGTAATGGCCCCGCCCACTGAACTTCAGCTCATCCACTCACATTATTTCTTCCTCATTTTACTGCAGTGGAAGAACATTGTTCATCTGATGTGTGTCTGACTTTAATAACTCCAAAGACATGTTGCTTTACCTCTTTTTGTTTTCATCTCACTTCATAGGTGAGTTTATGAACACATGAATTTCTCTTTAACCTGCTGTGTTCATGTTCACAGTTGAAATCACTCAATATTCTGTCTTTGTCATCAAGTTGTGTACAATCTAGTTGTGATCTGAGCTCCAGTTGAGCTGTTTGTGTCCACAGAGTAACACTGTACAGGTGACATTTTCCACTGTCTTCTCCTCTCAGCCTCATGGACAATGTGAGTCTGATGGCTTCATTTTCTCTACTTTTTCCAGGACTAAAAGCTGAAGACACAATCTCTCCTGAACAAGATGAAGTCAGTGGAACAGAAGGAGAATCTGTCACACTCAGGTGCAACTACAGAACTGGTGGTTACCTTCACTGGTACAAACATCATTCTGACCTTCAGGCTCCTCAGTTTATACTCTGGAAAGAAGCAAATGGGGGCTCAGGTGAATATATTCCTGATAAGCGATATGGATCCCAAACAACAGATACATCAACTACATTGACCATCAATCAGCTAACCCTGGCAGACACAGCTCTCTACTACTGTGCTCTAGAGACACAGTGATACAAAGTGTAGCAGAGGCTGTACAAAAACCTGAACACAGATATGAGACTCCTCTTCAAAGAGGAGGGAAGTGGTATTGAGAGCACAGCTTCATATCAGATGGATTGAGGTAATTCCTGTTTTCTCACAGTCACTGTGGTTACAGCTGCTGATGAAACACTGTGGGAGGATTGACAGGAGCAGAAGATCAGTGATGCCTCCAGAAGAGATGCTGCAGAGGATTTGAGGGGAAACAGTTCATTTACATCAAAAATATTTTCGTGTTTTTTATGATTCAAACAAAAATAAATTATCCACATCTGAGATGGTGCTACATATTTCTTGAATACTATATATACTATACTATATATATATATTGTAGCCCTATAAGCTGCAGTCAATTCCAGCCATTTTCAGTACAAAAAAATCGCTAATATTTTATTTGTAAATAAAATATGAAGAGAAATGCAGGGAATATTGGACGCGCATCGCGAGGTGCATTTCCTTGAAAACGACCAATTCATGGATTATATACCGACTTCAAGACATGTTTTGGACAAAATATTTTACTGGCTTGTTTCGTCTGGATGTCCAAGGTTAGATTATGGCCGTTTTTTGTGGAATATTTTCATCTGTGTGTAATAATGAACCCGCAAATGCGAGTCGCGCTGTGTGCGTTGAAGCCGTGTATAGAGAACGGATGGATGGATATTGGTTGTTTGTCGGACAAATGTGTTTATATTACCCGCTGTGGTAATCACATCTGAAAGTGGTTTATACCGGCGGATTCATGAGAATCTAAGCTTTCCATCGGTGTATAATGTTTAATCGAGTTGGCAGTGTCGTTCTATTTCGAAAAATGCTTATGCAGATATCAAAACGGCCCTCGGGTTAAAACAAGAATTTTCATCGATTGAGTTCAATAATAATATTCTCACAATCAAAATCCTGCTCCAGTAGCATTTATTGAATCATCTGAGGTCAGAGATGTCAGTCAGAATGTTACTTTAACATTTTCTCATCTTCTCTGAGACAGAAGAAAGAGGAAGAATTTGGTTTTCAAACTGATGACCACAAGAAATAAAATAATGATTTGGGAAAATTTTTAGAACAAATAAAAGAGAAATCCAGCAAAATAAAAGAGGTTCATGTGTTTGTGTCTCAAAGTGTAAAACATTAAAGCTTTTGTTCCAGATTGATCACACCTGTTCTGATTTTACAGAGAACTGCCTGGAAGAAAGTCTTTTCTCAAATGGAGTAAAACTTCAAAAACTTCTTATATATTCTTCTGAAACATTGGTAGGAAATGATGATTCACTAAAATGAGTCAAAAGCAAAACAGAAAACAGAAAATCCAGAAGAATATTGTTCAGATTCACGTGTTTCTGTCTAAAGCTGTAAAATATCTTCATGTGTGGTTTTGGTGTTGAGAACATCCAGTGATATGAGAGGAGGAACATGTTGAGGGAGGAGCAACTCTGTCAAAGAGCAGAACAGAAAAGGACTCCCACTGTCACATACATTCAGTCTGTAAACCAAACATAACAGATAGTGTGTGGAAGATGCTGTCACTGCATTACTGTGTCATGTTTCCTTTGTTTGTGATCACACTGAAAGGTAGGTTAAAGCAGGAAGAAGAAATGTCTGGAAAGGATTTGTTTACTAGAAATCAATGGAACAGATTTATAGCAAACAATAAATAATATGGTCATTAACAACATTTATCTCTTCATTTAGGTGTCAACTGTCAACAGCTGACTGCAGTGAAGAATGAAGAGTCCAGTTTAGAAGGCAGCACTGTGACTCTGACCTACACATACTCCAAACAAGCAACTGGTAGTGATCAGTTTTTCTGGTATCGACAACATTCAGGAAAACGTCCAGAGTTTCTCATCTTTCACCTGGGATCACAAAATGAAACAGAAGCTGGACTGTCTGTTTCTGTGAGTTCTGATAAAAACCAAATCAGTATGAAGATCTCCTCTGCTGCAGTGACAGACTCTGCTGTGTACTACTGTGCTGTGAGGCCCACAGTGACAGGAAACAGTAAAACTCTGTACAAAAACCTTTGGAGCAAAGACAAAAGAAAACTCCACAACATCCACTAGAGGGAGACACACTCTGTTACACTTCTATGGTTTGTTCAGATTCAAACTGTCTCCACTCTTGAGACAACGTTGTGATGAAGAATGTTAGAAGTGAAGATAATGTGATGAGTCTCCTCCTCCTGACTGCAGAGGTGCTGCATTAACATCACATCAAACATTTCAGCTTTTTAAACTTGGAAAACCTGGTTTTGACTTGGATCATGTCACCTCTCATAGCTCTAAATGTTTCTGACAAGAAATCCATTTTTAAAACGTCACATAATCAGTTTCCATTTTCTTTCTATGATCACTAGTGTTAGGCCTCATCTAGTCAAAGCAGTGTGTTCAGATGGAAAGCTATTTAATCACCTGGAGACGATATGACGCTTCAGTTCTGGCATTCCCGGTTACCCTCCCACCTACATGGTAGACTTTTCTATGTCCTTTGAGTTTCGCTCGTTGCTACACTCCCAGTTAGCCACCATGTTCTTTGATGAAGTCGTAAAGCAGAATGTTGGTGCATTTGAGCGGCGAGCCTGCAAGCTCTACGGCCCAGAGACTCGTATCCCACGAGAGCTGATGTTTCATGAGGGGCACCAGACGTGTTCTCAGCAACTGTACGTCCTCATCTGGCCTTAAACCATACCAACCTTTATTCCCTTTATACACTCAGACCTGCATGAAGCGGCTTAGTCGGCCCCTACATCACGTCTCCATCACGTAGAATCATAGCGGCTGCTGAGGACGCAGGACATTTAACTCTTGTTAGCATAATGTTGGAATTCCTGCCACAACAAGTTCTTGCTTATTTCCCTTCTCCCTGTGTTAAGTGTGTTCATTTTCTGTCTGAAAAATGAGATAAAAACAAAGTTTGATTACAGCTTTGGAAAAAAAATTGGAGGACTGTTTGTGAATCAACGTTTGTTTCAAATCCAAATATCTTTACTTTCAGTAGGATGTCATCTCAGTTACAAACAAAAATTAACATTAATGTTTAAACTAAAAGAGAACACCTTTGAAGACATTACTAGCAGCATTTAGATGTTTGTATTTTGTCACACAACATGATCAGAATGAACTGCTGTTGGATAGTTTCTGTATAAACTGAGATGTTTCTATAAATGAGAGAAAATCACACAACAAATCCTCTGACAACCAAACTAACTGCTGAGAGACATCAACCACTGAACATGTGTGAAATAAAGAGAATCCAGTCTGTAAATTTAAATATGTGGAAAACAGGCAGGACTCAGGAAATCATTTAGAAAACACAATCATTAATTGATGACTGACTGATGATCAATAAATATGTGAGAGAGTGAATGAGATCATCATCAGAGACAAACACTCTGTTAGTCAGAGCTGTGAGAGGAAGGAGGAAAGGATGAAGGGATATTTAACATATTTAACATGAACAGAGTTTTAATTTGAGAAAACATAAATCAAATTTCCATCTGTTTTACATATAAGAGAAAACTTTGCAGCCAATGACTGTGATTCGATCATCTTTGCTGATTAATTTCTTTCTCTGCATGTTGTGTTCTTTTCCAGAGTGTAAAGGAGAAGACAAAGTGATGCAGCCATCAGGAGATGTCATTGCTGCTGAAGGAGACACAGTTACACTGGATTGTTCTTTTGAGACCAGTTCCAAGAGTCATACACTGTTCTGGTACAAACAAGAAGTGAATGACTTTCCAAAGTACATTTTAAGACGTGGTTATTCTGGAGATGACAACAGTCCAGAGTTCCAGAAACACAGATTTGATGCTAAACTCAGCCAGACATCAGTTCCTCTGAAGATCCAGAAGCTTCATCTGTCAGACTCTGCTGTGTACTACTGTGCTCTGCAGCCCACAGTGACAGGAAACAGTAAAACTCTGTACAAAAACCTTTGGAGCAAAGACAACAGAAAACTCCACAACATCCACTAGAGGGAGACACACTCTGTTACACTTCTGTAGTTTTTAGTTCAGATTTTTCTGTACAGCTCAGAATTTTATTATTATAAAATTATCATGGGACACATAGAATCGATGCATTACATTTAGAGCATGTAGCATAGAGCTAATTTACAACACCCATCTCTGGTTGGGCTTTAAAGTAAATGTATTCAAAGACCAACAACACAAATAAAAACAGCACAGACAACATTAAAAACAGATGACCCCCCCCACACACACACACACACACACACACAATAACACAATCCACAGACAGTCAGGCCTTATAGATTTCATAGGTGGGTACATTCTTGTGAACAGAAGATAATTCCTTTAATTTGGCCCACAGACAGTTAGAGACTACTTCCAATCCTGCATTCAGTGTTTTTGTTAGGCCTGCTGAAGCAGGCTCTAGATAGGGCCCCTCCCTCCCTGTGTTTTTTTCTTTTCTTTCAGGTGCACTGGGTGCTGTGGGGGCAGGTGAGGCCAATCACTGATTGCAATCAACTGAAGCAGGAGCAGGTGCACCAGTGCCACTCAACTCACCTTGTCTCACAGTAACCAGGCTTCAGTCAGCTCTTAGAGGCTGGATTGTAAACATCCATTGTCAGTTCTCTGCACATGGTTTGTTCAGTTTTTCTCTATGGGACCTCAGTAACTCTGTTTTTTCTCAGTTGCCCTTCCTCCTGCTCTGGCTCACCTTCGTCTGGATATCTGGTTTTGTCTACGGCCCAAACCCATTCCTCCCTCTGGACACGTTGCCTGATTCATCTCCGTCCTCTTCACAGCTTCCAACCCCGTCAGCCTTCCCCTGCCGTCGCAGCCCCCTCCACAGCTCCTTGGACCCTAAGCCCCCCCCCCTCCTCCAGCGTCTCAGTTTTCCTAAACTCTGGTCATAGTAAGCCATGCCTCAGTCGGGGCGGTTCATTGTTCATAGAAGTCCAGTTTAAGAAAAGTTGTAGAATTTAAGTTTTATAGAATTTTGAGATTTGTCCTGCAGTTATCATCGCTCTGTGACTTCCTTAGTTTAGCCCTGTACAATCTTGTGCTGTTTTTGCCTTGTTTTTTGAGACCCTCCTATTATATTGTCCTTGAGTATTTTCCTTGCTTTGAGCAGTAATTCTTTTGAGCTGCTCTCTGACCTTAGTTAGTTATCAGCACAGTTGTAGTTCCTTGTATAATTCTAGTAATCGCAATTAGCTTGAACTTAGTTTTAGTATTATTTTGCACACAACATTCCGTCCCAGGTTTTACCTGCTGAGGGCTTGTTTGGAGTTCTTTTTTTTTTTTTTTTTTGCCCAACCCCTAGGGACACCGTAGTTTCCTGAAGAGTTTTGTGCCTGGGATTTTCCTATTATTGGGAATTGTAGTTCTGTATCCTAGCCTTTTGAGAATAAATCATTATTAATACATCACCTGTCTCTTTTGCTCTCTTTTCCTGTGCCTGAGCTCACTCTACAAAAAACCTAACAGTTTTGTTGCATGTTTTAAGAGTTCGTATGGACTGAAAACACCAATGGAAATAATTCTTTACATATTTATTTTAAATAACAGAATTGTTATTCACATAACCATTTCTACAACAAAGATTCAACAACAGCAGATAAAACCAACATTTTGTGTAAATACAGTGCCTATCATAAGTATTCACCTCCTTTGATGTTTTACCCTTTTATTGCTTTCATAAATCAATCATGGTCAATAAAATGTAGCTTTTTTAACAAAAAAAATTATTGGAGAAAACTCTTTAATGTCAAAGTGAAAACAGATTTCTGTAAAGTAATGTCAATGAAAGAAAATTATATAAATGAAAATAATTGTTTGCATAATTATTCACCCCCTTCAAGTCAGTATTTAGTAGATGCACCTTTGGCTGCAATCACAGCAGTGAGTCTGTGTGGATAGGTCTCAGTCAGTCTTGCACATCTGCCCACTGCAATTTTGCTCCATTCTTCTTTGCAAAACTGCTCAAGCTCTGTCAGGTTGCGCGGGTATCGGGCATGAACAGCCCTTTTCAAGTCCAGCCACAAATTCTCTATAGGATTGAGGTCTGGGCTTTGACTCGGCCACTCCAGAACATTTACCTGGTTCTTTTTTAACCATTCCTGTGTTTTGCTTTTGCAGTATGTTTTGGATCATTGTCTTGCTGGAAAATAAATCTTCTCCCAAGACGTAGTTCTCTTGCAGACTGAAAAAGATTGTCACCCAGGATTTCAGTGTATTTTGCAGCATTCATTCTGCCCTCTATCCTTACAAGCCTTCCAGGTCCAGTTGCTGAGAAACATCCTCACAGCATGATGCTGCCACCACCATGCTTCACAGTGGGGATGGTGTGTTTTTGGTGATGTGCAGTGTTTGGTTTCCGCCAAACATGACATCTTGTCTGATGGCCAAAAAGCTCAATTTTGGTCTCATCAGACCAAAGAATCTTCTTCCACTTGACCATGGAGTCTTCCACGTGCTTTTTGGCAAACTCTAGTCGAGATCTAATATGACTTTTCTTCAACAGTGGCTTTCTCATTGCCACTCTCTCATAAAGCTTTGACCGGTGAAGAACCCTGGCAGCAGTTGCTACATGCACAGTCTCTCCCATCTCAGCAGCTGAAGCTTGTAACTCCTTCAGAGTAGTTGTAGGGGTCTTGGTGGCTTCTCTCACTAGTCTCCTACTTGCACGGTCACTCAGTTTACGAGGGCGGCCTGATCTAGGCAGATTCACACAAGTGCCATATTCCTTCCATTTCTTGATAATTGATTTCACTGAACTCCGGGGGATGTTCAGTGCCTTGGAAATTTTTTGTAACCATCCCCTGAATTGTACTTCTCAATAACCCTTTCCCTGAGTTGCTTAGAGTGTTCTTCTGTCTTCATGGTGTAATGGTCGCCAGGAATACTGATCAGCCACTCTCTGGACCCTTCAGACACAGCTGTTTTACAACTCAATCACTTGAAACACACTCACACCACTCAGGTGATCTTCATTTCACTAATTGTGAGACTATTGGCAACAATTTGATGGACCTCTATTGAATTAGACCATTAAATTAAAAAGGAGGGGGGAATAATTATGCAAACAATTATTTTTATTTATATAATTTTCTTTCATTAACATTACTTTATAGAAATCTGTTTTCACTTTGACAGAGTTTTTTCCAATTTTTTTTTTTGTTAAAAAAGCTAAATTTTATTGACCATGATTGATTTATGAAAGCAATAAAAGGGTAAAACATCAAAGGGGGTGAATACTTATGATAGGTACTGTACATTCAAAGCTCTAAACATGACCTCATCCAGACCAGGTTAGTGATGCAGCATAAGTTACCATGGTGATCCAGTCAGCTTAAAAGAGAACCACCTTTGTGACATGCAAAGCTCTGACTTTAGGCTCAATGTATCTGTTCTGACCCGACTGTCTGGAGCAGCCGGTTGGCAACAATGAAAGATAAATCCAACGCTGAGTTATGGAGCGAATGGCTGCAGTTTATCTTAGTAAAAGTAGATTCACGCAAAAACAGAGAAATACAGCAAAACAATGTGAAAGTTAAATGCAGACAGCTCCTACTGAAAAGAAAAGAACACAACATAACCTAATTGAATTGAATTGAATAACCCACAAGTTGATGTTAACCTACTGAAACGAAATAACAGATAATTAATGTAAAGTAAACTCCTAACCAAAAATACAGGGCAGTAGCTCTCCTACCTAACAATGAGTTCTGTATATATCAGGCGATACCAAAGATCTGCTCACACACACAAAAGCACAACAATCAACATTCATTCATCACTATCCAGACAGCTCAACTTCCTCTTCATCATGATGGTCCAGTACAATGACACAATACTACAAATGCAGCACCAGGCCTCCTGTCCATCTCATGCCTCATTTTCCCATCAGTGGAGGAGCAAATCTTGACCCAAAAAGGATTTTACTGTTGAAGCTTCTCCCATCATCTTCTGAGAAAGCAGGAGGAAGAGTTTGGCTTTCAAATCAGTGACCATAAGAAATAAAATGATGAGTCTTGAAAGTGATTTAAAAGCAATGCAACAGGAAATCTAAAAGAATTACAGAGTTTGATGTGTTTGTGTCTAAAGCTGTAAAATATCTTCAGGTGTGGTTTTGGTGTTGAGAACATCCAGTGATATGAGAGGAGGAACATGTTGAGGGAGGAGCAACTCTGTCAAAGAGCAGAACAGAAAAGGACTCCCACTGTCACATACATTCAGTCTGTAAACCAAACATAACAGTGTGTGGAAGATGCTGTCACTGCATTACTGTGTCATGTTTCCTTTGTTGGTGATCACACTGAAAGGTAGGTTAAAGCAGGAAGAAGAAATGTCTGGAAAGGATTTGATTGTGAGAAATCACTGAAACAGATGTTCACAATTCAATATGGTCTTTAACATTTTTCTCTTCTTTTAGGTGTCAACTGTCAACAACTGACTGCAGTGAAGAATGAAGAGTCCAGTTTAGAAGGCAGCACTGTGACTCTGACCTACAAATATTCTAAAACCATAGATGGTAATGATAATTTCTTCTGGTATCGCCAGCATCCAGGAAAACCTCCAGAGTTTCTCATCGTTAGCTATGGAACACAACCTGCAACATCAGCCAGAATGTCTGTTTCTGTGAATGATGATAAAAACCAGATCAGTATGAAGATTTCCTCTGCTGCAGTGACAGACTCTGCTGTGTACTACTGTGCTGTGAGGCCCACAGTGACAGGAAACAGTAAAACTCTGTACAAAAACCTTTGGAGCAAAGACAACAGAAAACTCCACAACATCCACTAGAGGGAGACACACTCTGTTACACTTCTATGGTTTGTTCAGATTCAAACTGTCTCCACTCTTGAGACAACGTTGTGATGAAGAATGTTAGAAGTGAAGATAATGTGATGAGTCTCCTCCTCCTGACTGCAGAGGTGCTGCATTAACATCACATCAAACATTTCAGCTTTTAAACTTGGAAAACTTGGTTTTGACTTGGTTCATGTCACCTCTTATAGCTCTTGATGTTTCTGACAAGAACACATAAAATACATTTTTAAAACATCACATTAGCAGTTTCCATTTTCTTTTGGCTCAAGATTAGACTTTAATATTTCACTGATATAAATCTACCTGATAGCTGGACCTTTTCACTTTCTAGTTTGAAGCCATTTGAGATGCAAACTGGATCTGAAAAGTGAGATAAAAACAAAGTTTAATATTACAGCTTCAAACTGTATTGGAGGACTGTTTGTGAATCAACGTTTGTTGAAAAATATTTTTACTTTCAGTACGATGTCGTCTGAATTGCAAACAAAACTTAAAATGTATGACTCAATTACAAGAGAACACCTTGGGAGACGTTACCAGCAGCATGTCGGTGTTTGTATTTTGTCACACAATATGATCAGAATGAACTGCTGTTGGATAGTTTCTGTATAAACTGAGATGTTTCTATAAATGAGAGACAATCACACAACAAATCCTCTGACAACCAAACTAACTGCTGAGAGACATCAACCACTGAACATGTGTGAAATAAAGAGAATCCAGTCTGTAAATTTAAATATGTGGAAAACAAGCAGGACTCAGGAAATCATTTAGAAAACACAATCATTGATTGATGACTGACTGATGATCAATAAATATGTGAGAGAGTGAATGAGATCATCATCAGAGACAAACACTCTGTTAGTCAGAGCTGTGAGAGGAAGGAGGAAAGGATGAAGGGAGGAGCTAAACTGGGACTCAAGTACAGAAAAGACACAAACTTTCACAGTGGAGTTTGATCCAAGAACAGACAGATTGTCTTCATCTTCAAGATGCTGTCAGTGAACTTCAGTCTGTTTGTCACTTTGTTTGTGCTCACAATAAGAGGCAGGTGACATATTTAACATGAACAGAGTTTCACTGAGGAAAGCTAACAGATCACAAAGTTTTATCTGTTCAACATGGAATGAAACTGTTTACAGCTGCTGATTGTTCTCCTTTAATCAGTTGTCTTGACTGATTCCTTTCTTCCTCTGCATGTTGTGTTCTTCTCCAGAGTGTAAAGGAGAAGACAAAGTGATGCAGCCATCAGGAGATGTCATTGCTGCTGAAGGAGACACAGTTACACTGGATTGTACTTTTGAGAGCAGTTACACAGCAGCACAACTTAATTTCTTCTGGTACAAACAAGAAGTGAATGACTTTCCAAAGTACATTTTAAGACGTGGTTCTTATGGAGATGATAATGCTCGAGAGTTCCAGGAAGACAGATTTGATGGTCAAATCGACAACAAAAAAGTTCCTCTGAAGATCCAGAAGCTTCAACTGTCAGACTCTGCTGTGTACGACTGTGCTCTGCAGCCCACAGTGACAGGAAACAGTAAAACTCTGAACAAAAACCTTTGGAGCAAAGACAACAGAAAACTCCACAACATCCACTGGAGGGAGACACACTCTGTTACACTTCTGTAACACTCCTTTCTCACATAAGGTTCAAAAATTACTCATTTTTGAATGGAAATGACAAATAGGAAAAAAAATATAATTAGAAAATCACAAAGGCTGCAGTTTAGGATGTATGAAGTTTGGTTGTTAATTGATAAAAATAAAGCTGTTGATTTTTCAGGGGCTGTTTATGTCCATTGATTCATGTTTACAACAAAGTTTAAGCTGCACAATATGGTTCAACTGAAATGAAATCAGTGTAATTAATAATCACACAGAGTTTAAACTGGGTCTCAGTGGTTTTACAATCAGTGTTTTCTTTGAGTGACTGTAAAACCTTTAATTGTGTCTCATATGATGAAACTCCATCATTAGACACAATCACACCACAGGAAAGTTAAAAAAACAACAACATAGAAAATAAAAGAAAAGCGAAAGATTGACAAAACCATTGATGAGAAAATTCATATAAAATCTGAACTGTTTTATCCAATTCTGAGCTTTTTGGTCGTACTAGACATTGTGTTCAGAGGATAACAAACACTGCACATCATCACAAACACACCATCTCCTCTGTGGATGATGGTAACAGCATCATGTTGTGAGAATGCTTCTGAGCAGCTCGTCCTTAATGCCTTGTGAAGGTAAGGAGGGAAAAGTGAGTAAAATGGAGGGAAATTCTCACAGACAACCAGCAACTTGCTCATCCTCACACTGAAAACTTGCTGAGAAAGTCAATGAGCCGAAGCAAACAGCCACAGCTTTACAGAATTGTTTTAAAGACAAGAAGGTGAATGTTTTGGAGTTGCTGAGTCAGAGCCCAGACCTCAATCCAACTGAGAATTTGTGGCTGGACTTGACGAGTCCTGTTCTCAGACGACTCAGACGCTTTTTGGTGTCTGTACAGAAATCATGTTCAATTTTTACTGTGCAGCCATCGAGTCCATATTCAGGTACGGGATCACCTGCTGGTCTGGGGCTCTCACAGTTAAATCCAAAACACAGATTCATTACCTGGTGAAGAAGACAATCAAGATCATGGGTTTCCTGCTCCACTCATGCCACAAGAATTGTTTCTACAGACCACCATCAGGCAGGCAAATAACATTTTCTCTGACTCATCACATGTCCTGTTCACAGAGTATGTTCTGCTGAATTCAGACAGGAGGTACAGAGTCTCGCTTTGCAGGCTCAGCCTTTTTAAAAACTCTTTTATCCCCCTCTCAGTCAAGCTGATCAATGAGCAGTTAGGTGCAGCTACCAAAAGGAAGTGGCTAAATGTTGTGCACATAGGGATGTAAGGGGGTATGAGTGTATTTTAGGTTTTCTCTTTGTATTATTTTAACTTATTTATATGACATGTATCTTATGTGTTTTTAGTAGCATGTGTTCTGTTTGATGTGTTGCCTTTGTTGAAAACAAATTTCTCCCACAGGAGACAACAAAGTAAACCTTGACCTTGATGATCACAGTACAACCAGACAGAGCATGAGCAGGTTTACAGAGAAGAATAGTCTAAAACTAACGTGACCAGATGTGCAAAACAGATGAAGATTGATCCATCAAATAAGTCTGCAGTTTCCCTTAAAATGTCATTTTTCTCTTGTTCCACAGTTAAAGGAAAATTTTAAGGTAATTGTGGGAGCATTTTTTTTAGTTAACACATTTTAAATAATTATTATCAGGCATAGAAGGTGTGTCCCACAACAACCTTGTCAGCAGAACCTTTTTAGCTGGTAGAAGAAGAATAAAACTGTAAATCACTTGAATTTATATCTTCAAACAGTTTTCCTAAGGAATGGATAGAGTAAAGTTATGTCCTCGCTTCTATTTTTCATATTTTCATAACATTGCCAGCCTTGATTGAAGGTCTCACTCTCCCATATACATCCCTGTTATGCATATTATCAGGATAGAACAAATTCTTTTTACTGTTTTATTTACTTTTTTCCATCAGTGATTTTGTCCTCTTGGTCAGCAGTGACAGCTAGATAATTATTTAGCTTCTACTCCTGAGATAAATCAAACATTAGCATGGATTAGAAACCCTGTTACTGTGATTAGAGCAGGATTAGCAAAAACAACAAATAAAACACGTAACAAAAATGTTGCCATTGATGGTTAAGCTGAGCCATTCAAGCCTTTGATAGTTTATTACCTATTATTGATGAATATGCAGCAGAACATAGTAAAAGAGAAGGCGTATTTTTCAGAAATTTAAAAGCCCAAATGTCCTCCAATTCTGGAATGAACCATAAACCAATGAGTGTAAAAGAGAAATCAAGAGTCTCATGAAACAAGGGGTTGGACATCAACACACTCCATCATACAGTGACTTCATGAGGAGGAGGGTCTTCCTGTACAGATGTTGGAGCCCAGCTGTCTCCATCACAAACTCTGCTGACTCCACAAAGTTCAGTTTGAGGATCACTGAGTGTTTTTGGTTAGAACATGATGCTCTTCATTCCAGTGTTGCTCCTTCATATATTCACTGGTAAGTCACATTTTAACTCGTCTCTTTAAATTCAGAGGCAGAAACATTCATATCTGCTCATTTAATTACAACAGAACAAAATGCCCAACAAAACACATTTTTACTCACAAACTGAAATTTTCCTGCAGGTGTCAGCAGTGAAGAACTCACTCCAGTCAACATTGAAGAGTACAGTTTGGTAGAAAACACTGTTTCTTTGTCCTACAAGGCCTCAAAAGTGTCAACAGGAGATTATTTCTTCTGGTATCGACAACATCCAGGAAAACCTCCACAGCTTCTCATCTCACACTCCAGTTCAGGAACAATTGGAACGAAAGAAGATCCCAGACTGAAGATTCAAGTGGAGGGAAACCAAATCACTATGAAGATCTCCTCTGCTGCAGTGACAGACTCTGCTGTGTACTACTGTGCTGTGAAGCCCACAGTGACAGGAAACAGTAAAACTCTGTACAAAAACCTTTGGAGCAAAGACAACAGAAAACTCCACAACATCCACTAGAGGGAGACACACTCTGTTACACTCATAAACTGTATATTAAGATGGATGTAGCATCTGGCTCCAGAATTGAAGCCAACCCGGAAGTGTCAAAAACTTGCAAAATCCCGCCGTCCGCTAGAGTTGGCTCCAAGAAGCTTTTTCTCCATAGATCCTAATTCATTTTTGGAATAAATAAAATTTGATAGACTGATGTTCTACAGCTCAGGATTTTTTCCCCGTTAGTTTTCATGGTCAAAATGAGAGATCAGGTGGCCGATCTTAAAATAAATCAATACTGAATTTTAAATAAATCGTTAAAGTTGGCGGAGCCAGGGGGCGTAGCTATACTTGATAGACAGCAACAGAAGCCTCTGTGGTAAAATGTGGGCGGGATAAGAGAGTCCTCAGCCAATCCTGCCCCTAGTTGCTCTCCGGTCCAGTCTGTTTGTTGACGCTTTTTACGTCACTGGCTCCAAAAAATCCAAAACGGCGACCAGGAAGTAGCAAAATCCGGGCTTCATTTTCTCGGCGTTGAAACCAACGGGTGACGTCTCGGTTAGTTTACGCCTAGTTACACTTCTATGATCTGATTCTTTACCATCATCTCCATCTTTATCTTCTCTGTGAGCTCCAGTCAGACATATTGGGACTCTGTGAATTCCCTCCTCTGAAATTTCAGTCATTTGTTTTATACGTTAACACAGAGACATAATAGGGGATTTTCTGTTTCTTGATCCTGCTGGACTGTAAAACCCACTGAATTACTGGATGCTTTATTGGACTGTACAAACAAACTGACTTGGTTTGAGCATCCAGAGGGCTACAGAACCACTGCTACAGAATGGCTCCACATCAGAACCAAACATAAAAGCACATTTATGCAATTTCTGCATCACCAGATGAATACATGTTGGATTCCTATGGCAACACAATGCATACAGTGTGAGATACTGTAACTACCTGACTTAAATAGAATTAGTTATGCACAGTTCAACAGGTTTGCAAATATAACATTTTTTTCCTCACCTGAAAAACTGCATCGCTCATAGCAAGTCATCAGGAAACAATTTCTTCAAAAGGGAGCTGATTTACATTTAAAGCTCTACACATGACCTCATCCAGACCAGGTTAGTGATGCAGCATAAGTTACCATGGTGATCCATCCAGGTTTAAAGAGAACCACCTTTATGACATGAAAAAAAATCTGACTGTTGGCTCAACGTAGCTGACGAACACACTGATCTTGCTTCACAGTACAGTGGTCTGATGGTGGCTGTCATTTTTCTGATAGAAAATTCTACTGAAATATTCTTGACTGACAATCAGAACCATCCATCCATCCATCCATCCATCCATCTTCTACTTATTCAGGGTCGGTTCTGCTGGAACTTCTTCCTGGGGCCTCCTGAGATGTTTCAAGGCCAGATGAGATATATAATCCCTTCAGTAAGTTTTATTTCGGTGTTTCCTCCCAGGTGAACATGCTCAGAAAACTTCCGAAAGAAGTCTCTCCAGAAGCATGTCTGAACTCCCTCAAATGGCTCTGTTCAGAGTGAAGCAGCAGCAGATCACTCCAAGTTCCCTCCAGATGTCTCCTCATCTTATCTCTATGACTGAGACCAGTCACCCTGTGGAGGAAACTCATTTCAGCCACCTCTAACCATGTTCATGTTCTTTTGGTCACTATTCAGATCTCATGACCTTAGATGACAGCTTGAATGTAAATTAAGTGGTACATCGAGAACTTTGTCTCCTGGCTCAGCTCCCTCATCATCATGACGGTCCAGTACAATGCCAACAACACTGCAGATGCTGCTCCAGGCCACCGATCCATCCTACGCTAAATTTTCCCATCACATGAGAAGAACATCTTGATCCAAAAGTGATTTTACTGTTGAAGGTTCTCCAATCTTTTTCTGAGACAGTTGTAGGAAGAGTTTGGTTTTCAAATCAATGACCAGAAGGAATAAAACGATAATTCTGCAAAGATGATTTAAAAGCAAAGCAACAGGAAATCTGAAAGAATAACAGAGTTTCATGTGTTTGTGTAGCTGTAAAATATCTTCAGGTGTGGTTTTGGTGTTGAGAACTGTGGCGATGGGCGTGGGAGAGCTCAGCTGCAGGAGAGAGAGGTGTGGAGGGGTGCGTGGAGGCAGCGTCAAGGTAATTGACACAGGTGGTGGTAATCGGCTGACCTGATTATCTCCGCAGTAGCAGCCGGAGCGGAGGATAAAATGTCGGGCAGACAGAGATGACAGGAGCAGCGGAGAGACAGTGGAAGCTGCGTGGACTGAGTGACAGCGGAGGCTGCGTGGACTGGGTGACAGCGGAGGCTGCGTGGACTGGGTGACAGCGGAGGCTGTGTACCGGACTGTGGTATACATTGAATCGTGAAGTAATAAACAATATTCCCTCGACAACCAAGGCGTGTGCGTATTGAGTGGACCCACGGACAGCGAACCTGTCACATTGGCGCCCAACCGGCACTTGATACACGGGGATGTCTGCGCCTCCGGCGGAGCCGGTGCAGCCCGTGGCTGCGCTGGCCCAGATGCTCCGGGACTTGGCGGCGATGCACGCCGACCAGGCGGCGGCGAATCGGCGGCACCTGGAGGCGCTGCACCACCAGACGGAGAGGCAGACCCGCGTCTTGGAGCAGCTGTTGTCTCGACCGGGGGGATCGCCGGGCTCCTCCTCCTCCTCCTCCATCTCCGGGCTGTCTCTGCAAAGGATGACGGCGGAGGATGACCTGCAGTCGTTTTTGGACATGTTCCAGGCCACGGCGGTGGCGTGTGGATGGCCGCAGGCGGAGTGGGCGGTGCGGCTGCTTCCCCTACTGACGGGGGAGGCCCAGACGGCAGCGATCAGCCTGCCGGCGGTGGCCCGGAGGAATTTCGCTGATGTCAGGAAGGCGGTGCTGGACAGGACGGGCCTCTCGCCTGAGGACCACCGGCGCCGTTTCCGGGGCGCTCACCTGGGGGCGGGCGACCGCCCGTTTGTGTTTACCCAGCAGGTGAAGGACGCGGCAACCAGGTGGCTGCTGCCGGGGGAGACCGCGGAGGAGAGTCGGCTTCTGGAGAAGATTGTGGTGGAGCAGTTCATCGAGGGGTTGCCAAGGGAGACGAGCAACTGGGTGAGGTATCATCGCCCGGCCGATCTGAGGGCAGCAGTGACGCTGGCCGAGGATCACCTGGCGGTCCAGTCGGGAGGCCAAGGACGGGCACCTCCCGGAATGCGACCGACACCAGCGCCACGCAGGAAAACCCTGGCTGCGCTGACATCGGCGCCACGTTCACCGACGCCTCCGGTTCTGGCGCCCCGTACTAACCTCTCTTTTGCTTCTCCTCCACACCAGGCTCCGGCTGCTGCTGACGCTGTTTCCAACCCACCGGGGGCTCCTCAAACGTCAGGACAGGAGTGCTGGCGGTGTGGGCAGCCTGGCCACTTCCGACGGGAGTGTCCGCTCATGGAGGTCGGCCAGGTGGTTCGGGTTGCCGGCACGCCAGCACCCTCTCCCGGTCCGGGAGGGACATACAGCATTCCGGTAAGGATCCAGGGGGGTGTACATCGGGCTATGGTGGATTTGGGCTGTGGACAGTCCCTGATTCACCAAAACCTGGTTCGACCCGGGGCATTGGTGGAGGCATCCTGGGTGAGGATAAGGTGTGTACATGGGGATGTTCACAAATATCCTGTTGTGCCAGTGGAAGTTAGATTCAAGGGAAAAAAGCATATCATCAAGGCCGCGGTTAGTTCCCGCCTTACGCACCCCCTTATTTTGGGTACGGATTGGCCTGGGTTCCAGGGGGCAGTGGGGAAATGTGTGGGAGTGCGTTCACGAGCGGTAGGGACGTGTGATATGTGTGCTGTGCTCAGTGGTGATGCGAGGTTGTCCGACACTGCAGACGGGGAGGGGGATCCCGAGGGGCCTCGTCAGGAGGCTCCGCGGGTTCCTGTCATACACCCCATGGAAGATTTTCCTCTGGAACAGTCTCGGGATGACACACTGCGCTCAGCTTTCGACCAAGTGATAAAGATTGATGGTCAGTTGGTGCACCCGGGCACAGCACCTGCATATCCACACTTTTCATTAATCAGAGACAGATTATACAGAGTGACTCGTGACACTCAGACGCAGAATATAGCCACCCAATTGTTGGTGCCAAGGGGCCGCCGGGAAACAGTTTTCCAGGCGGCACATTTCAACCCAATGGCTGGTCACATGGGGTATGAAAAAACACTCGACCGGGTCATGGCCCGATTCTATTGGCCTGGCATTCGGGAAGACGTACGCCGGTGGTGTGCGTCTTGTCCTGAATGCCAGTTGGTTAACCAACCGGCCATCCCACGGGCGCCTTTGCACCCATTACCATTGATAGAGGTTCCATTTGAAAGAATTGGTATGGACCTCATCGGGCCATTTCACCGGAGCGCACGAGGATATCGGTTTGTGTTAGTCCTAGTGGATTACGCAACACGATATCCCGAAGCAGTGCCGTTGCGCACCATCTCTGCAAAGAGTGTTGCACAAGCACTGTTTCAGGTCATCTCCCGAGTTGGAATCCCCAAAGAGATTCTGACTGACCAGGGCACCTCGTTTATGTCACGAACACTTCGGGAACTTTACGAATTATTGGGCATCAAGTCTATTCGGACAAGTGTGTACCACCCACAGACCGATGGTCTGGTGGAGCGTCTGAATAAGACCTTGAAGAACATGATTCGTAAGTTCATTCACGAGGAGAGCAGCAATTGGGATAAATGGCTGGACCCTCTGTTGTTTGCAGTGCGGGAGGTGCCCCAGGCCTCCACGGGATTTTCTCCCTTTGAACTGCTGTTTGGCAGGAAGCCACGTGGGGTTTTGGACCTGGTTAAAGAAAACTGGGAGGAAGGTCCAAGCCCAAGTAAGAATGAAATACAGTACGTCCTGGACCTTAGAGCAAAACTCCAATCACTGGGACAGCTTTCACGTGAGAATTTGCTCAAGGCCCAGGAATGACAACAACGCCTGTACAACAGAGGGGCAAAGCTCAGACAATTTCACCGGGAGACAAAGTACTGAACAGAATTACAATCAGACACTAAACTCTGTCTCACAGGAGCAGGGTGACATGGACTAAACCCAGGACTAAATGAATGAATAACTTATTAACGAGGCCCAACAATAAATAACAAAGACTGTAAATTCAGAATAAATGGCACAATTGCAAACAGGAACAGGAAAAGAACAGGGAAAAATGAATTTTTGTGAGCCATGTTGTACTCCCTGATGGCCTTTTTTGAAGCCTTGATGATCTCTGGGGTGGGTTCCCATTTATTGCATGGCTCCAAACCAGTCATTTTAATAATCATAATAGAGGAGAGTGTTCCCTCTAGAGCCACAGTGTTTCTGGTCTTAGTCTTCTTCAGTCCAACCAGTGAAAACAGAGTCATATTAGGCCCAAAACTAGCAAAAATATTTATTTATTTATGTCGTATATTTGGCTTATATATCTCTCTCTTGGCTATCTCCACTTTCCAATCATTACTCTCCTAAACAAAAGCTCAAGTTAAATAAGTCTTATATGGTGCACCTGGACTGAAATGTTTCATATTTCATATTCATATCAAGTTCCATAAAAATCAAAGACTGTCT
>NC_067120.1:42311953-42353525 GCF_021347895.1 Acanthochromis polyacanthus | reverse complement strand
GCGCTTCAAATGCCGGTCCTGAGCTTAAATGCACAGTTTGGTCAAATATGCTGTCCTTTCAATTCCTTGAAACAACACCTTAAACATCATTTGCCTTCATGAAGATCACATTTCAAGTCATTCTGAAGAAGAAACTTGTTTGTCATCATGAAATCCACGTAAATACAGCATGTGATGTTTCTGCGCTTCAAATGCCGGTCCTGAGCTTAAATGCACAGTTTGGTCAAATATGCTGTCCTTTCAATTCCTTGAAACAGAACACCTTAAACATCATTTGCCTTCATGAAGATCACATTTCAAGTCATTCTGAAGAAGAAACTTGTTTGTCATCATGAAATCCACGTAAATACAGCATCGTGATGTTTCTGCGCTTCAAATGTTGGTCCTGAGCTGAACTGCACAGATTTGGTCAAATATGCTGTCCATGCAATTCTTTCAAACAAAAACGTCTTAAACATCATTTGCCTTCATGAAGATCACATTTCAAGTCATTCTGAAGAAGAAACTTGTTTGTCATCATGAAATCCACGTAAATACAGCATTGTGATGTTTCTGCGCTTCAAATGCCGGTCCTGAGCTTAAATGCACAGTTTGGTCAAATATGCTGTCCTTTCAATTCCTTGAAACAGAACACCTTAAACATCATTTGCCTTCATGAAGATCACATTTCAAGTCATTCTGAAGAAGAAACTTGTTTGTCATCATGAAGTCCACGTAAATACAGCATCGTGATGTTTCTGCGCTTCAAATGCTGGTCCTGAGCTGAACTGCACAGATTTGGTCAAATATGTTGTCCATGCAATTCTTTCAAACAAAAAACGTCTTAACATCATTTGCTTCATGAAGATCACATTTTAAGTCATTCTGAAGTAGCAACTTATGTCACATCATGAATTCCACCTGATGCATCCCTCAATGATTTTTCTGTTCTTTAAAAATACTGGTCGTGAGATTAAATGCAAGATTGGTCAAATATGCGGTCCAAGCAATTTCTTCGAACAAGAACCCTTAAACATCATTTGCCTTCATGAAGATCACATTGAATGCACAGATTTGGTCAATATGCTGTCCCTGCACATTCTTTGAAACAAGAACGCCTAAACATCATTTGCCTTCATGAAGATCACATTTCAAGTCATTCTGACGAAAAACTTGTTTGTCATCATGAAATCCATGTAAATACAGCATTGTGATGTTTCTGCGCTTCAATGCGGTCCTGACTGAACTGCACAGATTGGTCAAATATGCTGTCCTTCAATTCCTTGAAACAGAACACCTTAAACATCATTTGCCTTCATGAAAATCACATTTCAAGTCATTCTGAAGAAGAAACTTGTTTGTCATCATGAAATCCCACGTAAATAACAGCATCGTGATGTTTCTGCGCTTCAAATGCCTGGTCCTGAGCTGAACTGCACAGATTTGGTCAAATATGCTGTCCATGCAATTCTTTCAAACAAAAACGTCTTAAACATCATTTGCCTTCATGAAGATCACATTTCAAGTCATTCTGAAAGAAAGCAACTTGTTTGTCATCATGAAATCCCATGTAAATACATAGCAATTGTGATGTTTCTTTCTCTTCCTCTGCGCTTCAATGTTGGTCCTGAGCTGAAACTTGCAACAGATTTGGTCACAATATGATGTCTGCAATTCTTTCAAACAACGAACACGTCTTAACACATCCTTTGCCCTATTCCATGAAGATCACATTTCGCAAGTCATTCTGACGAAGAAACTTGTTTTGTCATCATAGAAATCCATGTAAATACAGCATGGGTGATGGTTTCTTGGCGCTTCAAATGTTGGTGCTGAGCTGAAACTGCACAAGATTTGGTCAAATAATGCTGTCCATGCAATTCTTTTTCAAACAAAACGTCTTAAACATCATTTGCCTTCATGAAGATCACATTTCAAGTCATTCTGAACGAAGGGAACTTGTTTGTCATCATCGAAATCCACCGTAATACAGCATCGTGATGTTTCTCGCGCTTTCAATGCCGTGTCCTGAGCTTAAATGCACATTTTTGGTCAAATCATGCTGCCTTTCAATTCCTTGAAACAAACACCTTAAAAAACATCATTTGCCTCATGAAGATCACATTTCACAGTCATTCTGAGAAGAAACTTGTTTGTCATCATGAAATCCCGAAATACAGCAATCGTGGATTGTTTTCTGCCTCAAAAGCTGGTCCTGAGCTGAAGCGCACAGATTTGTCAAATATCTTTCCATCGCAATCTTTCAAACAAAACGTCTTAAACACCATTTGCTTATAGAAGATCACATTTCAAGTCATTCTGAGAAGAAACTTTGGTTTGTCATCAGGAATCCACGTAAATCAGCATTGTGATGTTTCTCTGCGCTTGCAATGCCAGTCCTAGCTGTTTAAATGCACATTTTTGGTCAAATACTACTCTCCATTCAATTCCTGAAACCAAAACACCTTAAAACATCATTGTGCCCTATACATGAAGATCACATTTCAAGTCATAATGAAAAAGGAAACTTGGTTTGTCATCCACGTAATACAGCACTGTGGATGTTTCTGCGCTTCCAAATGCCGGTCTCGAAGCTTAAATGCAGCAAGTTTGGTCAAATATTGCTGCCTTTCAATTCCTTGAAACAGAACACCGTTAAACATACATCTTGGCCTTCATGAAGATACACATTTCAAGTCATTCTGAAGAAGAAAACTTGTCTTGGTCATCATGAAATTCCATGTAAATACAGCATTGTGGATGTTTCTGCCGCTTCACAAATTCTGGTCCCTGAGCTGAACTGCACAGTTTGGTCAAATATGCTGTCCATTCAATTCTTTCAAACAAAACGTCTTCAAACATCATTTGGCCTTTCATGAAGATCACATTTCAAGTCATTCTGAACGAAGAAACTTGTTTGTCATCATGAAATCCATGTAAATACAGCATTGTGATGTTTCTGCGCTTCAAATGTTGGTCCTGAGCTGAACTGCACAGATTTGGTCAAAATTGCTGTCCATGGCAATTCTTTCAAACAAAAACGTCTTAAACATCATTTGCCTTCATGAAGATCACATTTTAAGTCATTCTGAAGTAGCAACTTATGTCACATCATGAATTCCACCTTGATGCATCCCTCATGATTTTTCTGTTCTTAAAATACTGGTCGTGAGATTAAATGCAAAGATTGGTCAAATATGCGGTCCAAGCAATTTCTTGAAACAAGAACACCTTAAACATCATTTGCCTTCATGAAGATCACATTGAATGCACAGATTTGGTCAAATATGCTGTCCCTGCAATTCTTTGAAACAAGAACGCCTTAAACATCATTTGCCTTCATGAAGATCACATTTCAAGTCATTCTGAAGAAGAAACTTGTTTGTCATCATGAAATCCACGTAAATACAGCATTGTGATGTTTCTGCGCTTCAAATGCCGGTCCTGAGCTTAATGCACAGTTTGGTCAAATATGCTGTCCTTTCAATTCCTTGAACAGAAACACCTTAAACATCATTTGCCTTCATGAAGATCACATTTCAAGTCATTCTGAAGAAGAAACTTGTTTGTCAATCATGAAATCCACGTAAATACAGCATTGTGATGTTTCTCTGCGCTTCAAATGCCGGTCCTGAGCTTAAATGTCACAGTTTTGGTCCCAGATATGCTGTCCTTTTCAATATCCTTGAAACAGACACCTTTAAACATCATTTGCCTTCATGAAGATCACATTTCAAGTCATTCTGAAGAAGAAACTTGTTTGTCATCATGAAATCCACGTAAATACAGCATCGTGATGTTTCTGCGCTTCAAATGCTGGTCCTGAGCTGACTGCACAGATTTGGTCAAATATGCTGTCCATGCATTCTTTCAAACAAAAACGTCTTAAACATCATTTGCCTTCATGAGATCACATTTAAGTCCATTCTGAAGTAGCAACTTATGTCACATCATGAATTCCACCTTGATGCATCCCTCATGATTTTTCTGTTCTTAAAATACTGGTCGTGAGATTAAATGCAAAGATTGGTCAAATATGCGGTCCAAGCAATTTCTTCAAACAAGAACACCTTAAACATCATTTGCCTTGATGAAGATCACATTGAATGCACAGATTTGGTCAAATATGCTGTCCCTGCAATTCTTTGAAACAAGAACGCCTTAAACATCATTTGCCTTCATGAAGATCACATTTCAAGTCATTCTGACGAAGAAACTTGTTTGTCATCATGAATCCACGTAAATACAGCATTGTGATGTTTCTGCGCTTCAAATGTTGGTCCTGAGCTGAACTGCACAGATTTGGTCAAATATGCTGTCCATGCAATTCCTTTCAAACAAAACGTCTTCAACATCATTTGCCTTCATGAAGATCACATTTCAAGTCATTCTGAAGAAGGAACTTGTTTGTCATCATGAAATCCACGTAAATACAGCATTGTGATGTTCTCTGCGCTTCAAATGCCAGTTCCTGAGCTGAAATGCACAGTTTGGTCAAATATGCTGTCCATTCAATTCCTTGAAACAAAACCCTTAAACATCATTTGCCTTCATGAAGATCACATTTCAAGTCATTCTGAAGAAGAAACTTGTTTGTCATCCACTGTAAATACAGCATTGTGATGTTCTGCGCTTCAAATGCCGGTCCTGAGCTTAAATGCACAGTTTGGTCAAATATGCTGTCTTTCAAATTCCTTGAAACAGAACACCTTAAACATCATTTGCCTTCATGAAGATCACATTTCAAGTCATTCTGAAGAAGAAACTGTTTGTCATCTGAAATCCACGTAAATACAGCATCGTGATGTTTCTGCGCTTCAAATGCCGGTCCTGAGCTTGAAATGCACAGATTTGGTCAAATATGGCTGTCCTTCAATTCCTTGAAACAGAACACCTTAAACATCAGTTTGCCTTCATGAAGATCATTTCAGTCATTCTGACGAAGAAACTTGTTTTGTCATCATGAAATCCACGTAAATACAGCATCGTGATGTTTCTGCGCTTCAAATGCCGGTCCTGAGCTTAAATGCACATTTGGTCAAATATGCTGTCCTTTCAATTCCTTGAAACAGAACACCTTAAACATCATTTGCCTTCATGAAGATCACATTTCAAGTCATTCTGAAGAAGAAACTTGTTTGTCATCATGAAATCCACGTAAATACACGCATCGTGATGTTTCTGCGCTCAAATGCCTGGTCCTGAGCTGAACTGCACAGATTTGGTCAAATATGTTGTCCATGCAATTCTTTCAAACAAAAACGTCTTAAACATCATTTGCCTTCATGAAGATCACATTTTAAGTCATTCTGAAGTAGCAACTTATGTCACATCATGAATTCCACCTTGATGCATCCCTCATGATTTTTCTGTTCTTAAAATACTGGTCGTGAGATTAAATGCAAAGATTGGTCAAATATGCGGTCCAAGCAATTTCTTCAAACAAGAACACCTTAAACATCATTTGCCTTCATGAAGATCACATTGAATGCACAGATTTGGTCAAATATGCTGTCCCCTGCAATTCTTTGAAACTAAGAACGCCTTAAACATCATTTGCCTTCATGAGATCACATTTCAAGTCATTCTGACGAAGAAACTTGTTTGTCATCATGAAATCCACGTAAATACAGCATTGTGATGTTTCTGCGCTTCAAATGTTGGTCCTGAGCTGAACTGCACAGATTTGGTTCAAATATGCTGTCCATGCAATTCTTTCAAACAAAAACGTCTTCAACATCATTTGCCTTCATGAAGATCACATTTCAAGTCATTCTGAAGAAGGAACTTGTTTGTCATCATGAAATCCACGTAAATACAGCATTGTGATGTTTCTGCCGCTTCAAATGCCGGTCCTGAGCTTAAATGCACAGTTTGGTCAAATATGCTGTCCTTTCAATTCCTTGAAACAGAACACCCTTAAACATCATTTGCCTTCATGAAGATCACATTTCTAGTCATTCTGAAGAAGAAACTTGTTTATCATCCACGTAAATACAGCATTGTGATGTTTCTGCGCTTCAAATGCCGGTCCTGAGCTTAAATGCACAGTTTGGTCAAATATGCTGTCCTTTCAATTCCTTGAAACAGAACACCTTAAACATCATTTGCCTTCATGAAGATCACATTTCAAGTCATTCTGAAGAAGAAACTTGTTTCATCGAATCCATGTAAATACAGGCATTGTGATGTTTCTGCGCTTCAAATGCTGGTCCTGAGCTGAACTGCACAGATTTGGTCAAATATGCTGTCCATGCAATTCTTCAACAAAAACGTCTTCAACATCATTTGCCTTCATGAAGATCACATTCAAGTCATTCTGAAGAAGAAACTTGTTTGTCATCATGAAATCCATGTAAATACAGCATTGTGATGTTTCTGCGCTTCAAATGTTGGTCCTGAGCTGAACTGCACAGATTTGGTCAAATATGCTGTCCATGCAATTCTTTCAAACAAAAACGTCTTCAACATCATTTGCCTTCATGAAGATCACATTTCAAGTCATTCTGAGAAAGGAACTTGTTTGTCATCATGAAATCCACGTAAATACAGCATTGTGATGTTTCTCTGCGCTTCAAATGCCGGTCCTGAGCTTAAATGCACAGTTTGGTCAAATATGCTGTCCTTTCAATTCCTTGAAAACAGAACACCTTAAACATCATTTGCCTTCATGAAGATCACATTTCAAGTCATTCTGAAGAAGAAAACTTGTTTCATCATGAAATCCACGTAAAATACAGCATCGTGATGTTTCTGCGCTTCAAATGCTGGTCCTGAGCTGAACTGCACAGATTTGGTCAAATATGCTGTCCATGCAATTCTTCAAACAAAAACGTCTTAAACATCATTTGCCTTCAATGAAGATCACATTTCAAGTCATTCTGAAGAAGAAACTTGTTGTCATCAGGAAATCCACGTAAATACAGCATTGTGATGTTTCTGCGCTTCAAATGCCGGTCCTGAGCTTAAATGCACATTTTTGGTCAAATATGCTGTCCTTTCAATTCCTTGAAACAGAACACCTTAAACATCATTTGCCTTCATGAAGATCACATTTCAAGTCATTCTGAAGAAGAAACTTGTTTGTCATCATGAAATCCACGTAAATACAGCATGCCGTGATGTTCTGCGGCTTCAAATGCTGGTCCTGAGCTGAACTGCAACAGATTTGGTCAAATATGCTGTCCCATGCAATTCCTTTCAAACCAAAAACGTCTTAAACATCATTTGCCTTCATGAAGATCACATTTCAAGTCATTCTGAAGAAGAAACTTGTTTGTCATCATGAAATCCACGTAAATACAGCATCGTGATGTTTCTGCGCTTCAAATGCCGGTCCTGAGCTGAAATGCACATTTTGGTCAAATATGCTGTCCATTCAATTCCTTGAAACAAAACACCTTAAACATCATTTGCCTTCATGAAGATCACATTTCAAGTCATTCTGAAGAAGAAACTTGTTTGTCATCATGAAATCCACGTAAATACAGCATCGTGATGTTTCTGCGCTTCAAATGCCGGTCCTGAGCTTAAATGCACAGTTTGGTCAAATATGCTGTCCTTTCAATTCCTTGAAACAGAACACCTTAAACATCATTTGCCTTCATGAAGATCACATTTCAAGTCATTCTGAAGAAGAAACTTGTTTGTCATCATCGAAATCCAGTAAATACAGCATTGTGATGTTTTCTGCGCTTCAAATGCCGGTCCTGAGCTTAAATGCACAGTTTGGTCAAATATGCTGTCCTTCAATTCCTTGAAACAGAACACCTTAAACATCATTTGCCTTCATGAAGATCACATTTCAAGTCATTCTGAAGAAGAAACTTGTTTGTCATCATGAAATCCACGTAAATACAGCATCGTGATGTTTCTGCGCTTCAAATGTTGGTCCTGAGCTGAACTGCACAGATTGGTCAAATATGCTGTCCATGCAATTCTTTCAAACAAAAACGTCTTCAACATCATTTGCCTTCATGAAGATCACATTTCAAGTCATTCTGAAGAAGAAACTTGTTTGTCATCATGAAATCCACGTAAATACAGCATTGTGATGTTTTCTGCGCTTCAATGCCGGTCCTGAGCTTAAATGCACAGTTTTGGTCAAATATGCTGTCCTTTCAATTCCTTGAAACAGAAACACCTTAAACATCATTTGCCTTCATGAAGATCACATTTCTAGTCATTCTGAAGAAGAAACTTGTTTATCATCCACGTAAAATACAGCATTGTGATGTTTCTGCGCTTCAAATGCCGGTCCTGAGCTTAATGCACATTTTGGTCAAATATGCTGTCCTTTCAATTCCTTGAAACAGAACACCTTAAACATCATTTGCCTTCATGAAGATCACATTTCAAGTCATTCTGAGAAGAAACTTGTTTGTCATCATGAAATCCACGTAAATACAGCATTGTGATGTTTCCTGCGCTTCAAATGCCGGTCCTGAGCTGAATGCACAGATTTGGTCAAATATGCTGTCCATTCAATTCCTTCAAACAGAAACCTTAAACATCATTTGCCTTCATGAAGATCACATTTCAAGTCATTCTGAAGAAGAAACTTGTTTGTCATCATGAAATCCACGTAAATACAGCATCGTGATGTTTCTGCGCTTCAAATGCTGGTCCTGAGCTGAACTGCACAGATTTGGTCAAATATGCTGTCCATGCAATTCTTTCAAACAAAAACGTCTTAACATCATTTGCCTTCATGAAGATCACATTTCAAGTCATTCTGAAGAAGAAACTTGTTTGTCATCATGGAAATCCACGTAAATACAGCATTGTGATGTTTCTGCGCTTCAAATGCCGGTCCTGAGCTTAAATGCACAGTTTGGTCAATATGCTGTCCTTTCAATTCCTTGAAACAGAACACCTTAAACATCATTTGCCTTCATGAAGATCACATTTCAAGTCATTCTGAAGAAGAAACTTGTTTGTCATCATGAAATCCACGTAAATACAGCATTGTGATGTTTCTGCGCTTCAAATGCTGGTCCTGAGCTGAACTGCACAGATTTGGTCAAATATGCTGTCCATGCAATTCTTTCAAACAAAAACGTCTTAAACATCATTTGCCTTCATGAAGATCACATTTCAAGTCATTCTGAAGAAAGAAACTTGTTTGTCATCATGAAATCCACGTAAATACAGCATTGTGATGTTTCTGCGCTTCAAATGCCGGTCCTGAGCTGAATGCACAGATTTGGTCAAATATGCTGTCCTTCAATTCCTTGCAAACAAAACACGCTTAAACATCATTTGCCTTCATGAAGATCACATTTCATAGTCATTCTGAAGAAGAAACTTGTTTGTCATCATGAAATCCACGTAAATACAGCATTGTGAGTTTCTGCGCTTCAAATGCCGGTCCTAGAGCTTAAATGCACAGTTTGGTCAAATATGCTGTCCTTTCAATTCCTTGAAACAGAACACCTTAAACATCATTTGCCTTCATGAAAGATCACATTTCTAGTCATTCTGAAGAAGAAACTTGTTTATCATCCACGTAAATACAGCATTGTGCATGTTTCTGCGCTTCAAATGCTGTCTGAAGCTTAAATGCACATTTGGTAAAGTTGCTGTCCTTCATCCTTTCCAAACAAACACCTTACACTCATTTGCCTTCATGAGATCACATTTCAGTCCATTCTGAAGAAGAAACATTGTTTTGTCATCATGAATCACGTCAATACAGCACTTGGTGATGTTTCTGCGCTTAATGCTGGTCTGAGCTGAACTGCACAGATTTGGTCAATATGCTGTCCATGCAATTCTTTCAACAAAACGTCCTTAACATCATTGCTCATGAAGTCAGATTTTAAGTCATTCTGAAGCAGCAACTTATGTCCATTGAATTCAACTTGATGCATCCCTCATGATTTTTTCTGTTCTTAAATATGGTCGTGAGATTAATGCAGATTGGTCAAATTCGGTCCAAGCAATTTCTTCAACAAGAACACTTAACATCATTTGACTTCATGAAGATTCACATTGATTGCACCGATTTGGTCAAATATGCTGTCCATGCATTCCTTCAAACAAAAAACCCTTAACCATCATTTGCCTTCATGAAATCACATTTCAAGTCATTCTGAGAGAAACTTGTTTGTCATCAGGAAATCCACGTAAATACAGCATTGTGATGTTTCCTGCGCTTCAAATGCCGGTCCTGAGCTTAAAATGCACAGTTTGGTCAAATATGCTGTCCTTTCAATTCCTTGAAACAGAACACCTTAAACATCATTTGCCTTCATGAAGATCACATTTCAAGTCATTCTGAAGAAGAAACTGTTTGTCATCATGAAATCCACGTAAATACAGCATCGTGATGTTTCTGCGCTTCAAATGTTGGTCCTGAGCTGAACTGCACAGATTTGGTCAAATATGCTGTCCATGCAATTCTTTCAAACAAAACGTCTTAAACATCATTTGCCTTCATGAAGATCACATTTCAAGTCATTCTGAAGAAGAAACTTGTTTGTCATCATGAAATCCACGTAAATACAGCATTGTGATGTTTCTGCGCTTCAAATGCCAGTCCTGAGCTTAAATGCACAGTTTGGTCAAATATGCTGTCCTTTCAATTCCTTGAAACAGAACACCTTAAACATCATTTGCCTTCATGAAGATCACATTTCTAGTCATTCTGAAGAAGAAACTTGTTTATCATCCACGTAAATACAGCATTGTGATGTTTCTGCGCTTCAAATGCCGGTCCTGAGCTTAAATGCACATTTTGGTCAAATATGCTGTCCTTTCAATTCCTTGAAACAGAACACCTTAAACATCATTTGCCTTCATGAAGATCACATTTCAAGTCATTCTGAAGAAGAAACTTGTTTGTCATCATGAAATCCACGTAAATACAGCATCGTGATGTTTCTGCGCTTCAAATGCTGGTCCTGAGCTGAACTGCACAGATTTGGTCAAATATGCTGTCCATGCAATTCTTTCAAACAAAAACGTCTTAAACATCATTTGCCTTCATGAAGATCACATTTCAAGTCATTCTGAAGAAGAAACTTGTTTGTCATCATGAAATCCACGTAAATACAGCATTGTGATGTTTCTGCGCTTCAAATGCCGGTCCTGAGCTAAATGCACAGTTTGGTCAAATATGCTGTCCTTTCAATTCTTGAAACAGAACACCTTAAACATCATTTGCCTTCATGAAGATCACATTTCAAGTCATTCTGAAGAAGAAACTTGTTTGTCATCATGAAATCCACGTAAATACAGCATCGTGATGTTTCTGCGCTTCAAATGCTGGTCCTGAGCTGAACTGCACAGATTTGGTCAAATATGCTGTCCATGCAATTCTTTCAAACAAAAACGTCTTAACATCATTTGCCTTCATGAAGATCACATTTTAAGTCATTCTGAAGTAGCAACTTATGTCACATCATGAATTCCACCTTGAATGCATCCCTCATGATTTTTCTGTTCTTAAATACTGGTCGTGAGATTAAATGCAAAGATTGGTCAAATATGCGGTCCAAGCAATTTCTTCAAACAAGAACACCTTAAACATCATTTGCCTTCATGAAGATCACATTGAATGCACAGATTTGGTCAAATATGCTGTCCCTGCAATTCTTTGAAACAAGAACGCCTTAAACATCATTTGCCTTCATGAAGATCACATTTCAAGTCATTCTGAAGAAGAAACTTGTTTGTCATCATGAAATCCACGTAAATACAGCATGTGATGTTTCTGCGCTTCAAATGCCGGTCCTGACTTAAATGCACAGTTTGGTCAAATATGCTGTCCTTTCAATTCCTTGAAACAGAACACCTTAAACATCATTTGCCTTCATGAAGATCACATTTCAAGTCATTCTGAAGAAGAAACTTGTTTGTCATCATGAAATCCACGTAAATACAGCATCGTGATGTTTCTGCGCTTCAAATGCCGGTCCTGAGCTTAAATGCACAGTTTGGTCAAATATGCTGTCCCTTTCCAATTCTTGAAACAGAAACACTTAAACATCATTTGCCTTCATGAAGATCACATTTCAAGTCATTCTGAAGAAGAAACTTGTTTGTCATCATGAAATCCACGTAAATACAGCATCGTGATGTTTCTGCGCTTCAAATGCTGGTCCTGAGCTGAACTGCACAGATTTGGTCAAATATGTTGTCCATGCAATTCTTTCAAACAAAAACGTCTTAAACATCATTTGCCTTCATGAAGATCACATTTTAAGTCATTCTGAAGTAGCAACTTATGTCACATCATGAATTCCACCTTGATGCATCCCTCATGATTTTTCTGTTCTTAAAATACTGGTCGTGAGATTAAATGCAAAGATTGGTCAAATATGCGGTCCAAGCAATTTCTTCAAACAAGAACACCTTAAACATCATTTGCCTTCATGAAGATCACATTGAATGCACAGATTTGGTCAAATATGCTGTCCCTGCAATTCTTTGAAACAAGAACGCCTTAAACATCATTTGCCTTCATGAAGATCACATTTCAAGTCATTCTGACGAAGAAACTTGTTTGTCATCATGAAATCCACGTAAATACAGCATTGTGATGTTTCTGCGCTTCAAATGCTGGTCCTGAGCTGAATGCACAGTTTGGTCAAATATGCTGTCCTTCAATTCCTTGAAACAGAACACCTTAAACATCATTTGCCTTCATGAAGATCACATTTCAAGTCATTCTGAAGAAGAAACTTGTTTGTCATCATGAAATCCACGTAAATACAGCATTGTGATGTTTCTGCGCTTCAAATGCCGGTCCTGAGCTTAAATGCACAGTTTGGTCAAATATGCTGTCCTTTCAATTCCTTGAAACAGAACACCTTAAACATCATTTGCCTTCATGAAGATCACATTTCAAGTCATTCTGAAGAAGAAACTTGTTTGTCATCATGAAATCCACGTAAATACAGCATCGTGATGTTTCTGCGCTTCAAATGCTGGTCCTGAGCTGAACTGCACAGATTTGGTCAAATATGCTGTCCATGCAATTCTTTCAAACAAAAACGTCTTAAACATCATTTGCCTTCATGAAGATCACATTTCAAGTCATTCTGAAGAAGAAACTTGTTTGTCATCAGGAAATCCACGTAAATACAGCATTGTGATGTTTCTGCGCTTCAAATGCCAGTCCTGAGCTGAAATGCACATTTTGGTCAAATATGCTGTCCTTCAATTCCTTGAAACAGAACACCTTAAACATCATTTGCCTTCATGAAGATCACATTTCTAGTCATTCTGAAGAAGAAACTTGTTTGTCATCATGAATCCACGTAAATACAGCATTGTGATGTTTCTGCGCTTCAAATGCCGGTCCTGAGCTTAAATGCACAGTTTGGTCAAATATGCTGTCCTTTCAATTCCTTGAAACAGAACACCTTAAACATCATTTGCCTTCATGAAGATCACATTTCAAGTCATTCTGAAGAAGAAACTGTTTTGTCATCATGAAATCCACGTAAATACAGCATCGTGATGTTTCTGCGCTTCAAATGTTGGTCCTGAGCTGAACTGCACAGATTTGGTCAAATATGCTGTCCATGCAATTCTTTCAAACAAAAACGTCTTCAACATCATTTGCCTTCATGAAGATCACATTTCAAGTCATTCTGACGAAGAAACTTGTTTGTCATCATGAAATCCACGTAAATACAGCATCGTGATGTTTCTGCGCTTCAAATGCCGGTCCTGAGCTTAAATGCACAGTTTGGTCAAATATGCTGTCCTTTCAATTCCTTGAAACAGAACACCTTAAACATCATTTGCCTTCATGAAGATCACATTTCAAGTCATTCTGAAGAAGAAACTTGTTTGTCATCATGAAATCCACGTAAATACAGCATCGTGATGTTTCTGCGCTTCAAATGCTGGTCCTGAGCTGAACTGCACAGATTTGGTCAAATATGTTGTCCATGCAATTCTTTCAAACAAAAACGTCTTAAACATCATTTGCCTTCATGAAGATCACATTTTAAGTCATTCTGAAGTAGCAACTTATGTCACATCATGAATTCCACCTTGATGCATCCCTCATGATTTTTCTGTTCTTAAAATACTGGTCGTGAGATTAAATGCAAAGATTGGTCAAATATGCGGTCCAAGCAATTTCTTCAAACAAGAACACCTTAAACATCATTTGCCTTCATGAAGATCACATTGAATGCACAGATTTGGTCAAATATGCTGTCCCTGCAATTCTTTGAAACAAGAACGCCTTAAACATCATTTGCCTTCATGAAGATCACATTTCAAGTCATTCTGACGAAGAAACTTGTTTGTCATCATGAAATCCACGTAAATACAGCATTGTGATGTTTCTGCGCTTCAAATGCTGGTCCTGAGCTTAAATGCACAGTTTGGTCAAATATGCTGTCCTTCAATTCCTTGAAACAGAACACCTTAAACATCATTTGCCTTCATGAAGATCACATTTCAAGTCATTCTGAAGAAGAAACTTGTTTGTCATCATGAAATCCACGTAAATACAGCATCGTGATGTTTCTGCGCTTCAAATGCCGGTCCTGAGCTTAAATGCACAGTTTGGTCAAATATGCTGTCCTTGCAATTCTTGAAACAGAACACCTTAAACATCATTTGCCTTCATGAAGATCACATTTCAAGTCATTCTGAAGAAGAAACTTGTTTGTCATCATGAAATCCACGTAAATACAGCATTGTGATGTTTCTGCGCTTCAAATGCCGGTCCTGAGCTTAAATGCACAGTTTGGTCAAATATGCTGTCCTTTCAATTCCTTGAAACAGAACACCTTAAACATCATTTGCCTTCATGAAGATCACATTTCTAGTCATTCTGAAGAAGAAACTTGTTTGTCATCCACGTAAATACAGCATTGTGATGTTTCTGCGCTTCAAATGCCGGTCCTGAGCTTAAATGCACATTTTGGTCAAATATGCTGTCCTTTCAATTCCTTGAAACAGAACACCTTAAACATCATTTGCCTTCATGAAGATCACATTTCAAGTCATTCTGAAGAAGAAACTTGTTTGTCATCATGAAATCCATGTAAATACAGCATCGTGATGTTTCTGCGCTTCAAATGCTGGTCCTGAGCTGAACTGCACAGATTTGGTCAAATATGCTGTCCATGCAATTCTTTCAAACAAAAACGTCTTAAACATCATTTACCTTCATGAAGATCACATTTCAAGTCATTCTGAAGAAGAAACTTGTTTGTCATCAGGAAATCCACGTAAATACAGCATTGTGATGTTTCTGCGCTTCAAATGCCAGTCCTGAGCTGAAATGCACATTTTGGTCAAATATGCTGTCCTTTCAATTCCTTGAAACAGAACACCTTAAACATCATTTGCCTTCATGAAGATCACATTTCAAGTCATTCTGAAGAAGAAACTGTTTTGTCATCATGAAATCCACGTAAATACAGCATCGTGATGTTTCTGCGCTTCAAATGCCGGTCCTGAGCTTAAATGCACAGTTTGGTCAAATATGCTGTCCTTTCAATTCCTTGAAACAGAACACCTTAAACATCATTTGCCTTCATGAAGATCACATTTCAAGTCATTCTGAAGAAGAAACTGTTTTGTCATCATGAAATCCACGTAAATACAGCATCGTGATGTTTCTGCGCTTCAAATGTTGGTCCTGAGCTGAACTGCACAGATTTGGTCAAATATGCTGTCCATGCAATTCTTTCAAACAAAAACGTCTTCAACATCATTTGCCTTCATGAAGATCACATTTCAAGTCATTCTGACGAAGAAACTTGTTTGTCATCATGAAATCCACGTAAATACAGCATCGTGATGTTTCTGCGCTTCAAATGCCGGTCCTGAGCTTAAATGCACAGTTTGGTCAAATATGCTGTCCTTTCAATTCCTTGAAACAGAACACCTTAAACATCATTTGCCTTCATGAAGATCACATTTCAAGTCATTCTGAAGAAGAAACTTGTTTGTCATCATGAAATCCACGTAAATACAGCATCGTGATGTTTCTGCGCTTCAAATGCTGGTCCTGAGCTGAACTGCACAGATTTGGTCAAATATGTTGTCCATGCAATTCTTTCAAACAAAAACGTCTTAAACATCATTTGCCTTCATGAAGATCACATTTTAAGTCATTCTGAAGTAGCAACTTATGTCACATCATGAATTCCACCTTGATGCATCCCTCATGATTTTTCTGTTCTTAAAATACTGGTCGTGAGATTAAATGCAAAGATTGGTCAAATATGCGGTCCAAGCAATTTCTTGAAACAAGAACACCTTAAACATCATTTGCCTTGATGAAGATCACATTGAATGCACAGATTTGGTCAAATATGCTGTCCCTGCAATTCTTTGAAACAAGAACGCCTTAAACATCATTTGCCTTCATGAAGATCACATTTCAAGTCATTGTGAAGAAGAAACTTGTTTGTCATCATGAAATCCACGTAAATACAGCATCGTGATGTTTCTGCGCTTCAAATGCTGGTCCTGAGCTGAACTGCACAGATTTGGTCAAATATGTTGTCCATGCAATTCTTTCAAACAAAAACGTCTTAAACATCATTTGCCTTCATGAAGATCACATTTTAAGTCATTCTGAAGTAGCAACTTATGTCACATCATGAATTCCACCTTGATGCATCCCTCATGATTTTTCTGTTCTTAAAATACTGGTCGTGAGATTAAATGCAAAGATTGGTCAAATATGCGGTCCAAGCAATTTCTTCAAACAAGAACACCTTAAACATCATTTGCCTTCATGAAGATCACATTGAATGCACAGATTTGGTCAAATATGCTGTCCCTGCAATTCTTTGAAACAAGAACGCCTTAAACATCATTTGCCTTCATGAAGATCACATTTCAAGTCATTCTGACGAAGAAACTTGTTTGTCATCATGAAATCCATGTAAATACAGCATTGTGATGTTTCTGCGCTTCAAATGTTGGTCCTGAGCTGAACTGCACAGATTTGGTCAAATATGCTGTCCATGCAATTCTTTCAAACAAAAACGTCTTCAACATCATTTGCCTTCATGAAGATCACATTTCAAGTCATTCTGAAGAAGGAACTTGTTTGTCATCATGAAATCCACGTAAATACAGCATTGTGATGTTTCTGCGCTTCAAATGCCGATCCTGAGCTTAAATGCACAGTTTGGTCAAATATGCTGTCCTTTCAATTCCTTGAAACAGAACACCTTAAACATCATTTGCCTTCATGAAGATCACATTTCTAGTCATTCTGAAGAAGAAACTTGTTTATCATCCACGTAAATACAGCATTGTGATGTTTCTGCGCGTCAAATGCCGGTCCAGAGCTTAAATGCACATTTTGGTCAAATATGCTGTCCTTTCAATTCCTTGAAACAGAACACCTTAAACATCATTTGCCTTCATGAAGATCACATTTCAAGTCATTCTGAAGAAGAAACTTGTTTGTCATCATGAAATCCACGTAAATACAGCATCGTGATGTTTCTGCGCTTCAAATGCTGGTCCTGAGCTGAACTGCACAGATTTGGTCAAATATGCTGTCCATGCAATTCTTTCAAACAAAAACGTCTTAAACATCATTTGCCTTCATGAAGATCACATTTCAAGTCATTCTGAAGAAGAAACGTGTTTGTCATCAGGAAATCCACGTAAATACAGCATTGTGATGTTTCTGCGCTTCAAATGCCGGTCCTGAGCTTAAATGCACATTTTGGTCAAATATGCTGTCCTTTCAATTCCTTGAAACAGAACACCTTAAACATCATTTGCCTTCATGAAGATCACATTTCAAGTCATTCTGAAGAAGAAACTTGTTTGTCATCATGAAATCCACGTAAATACAGCATCGTGATGTTTCTGCGCTTCAAATGCTGGTCCTGAGCTGAACTGCACAGATTTGGTCAAATATGTTGTCCATGCAATTCTTTCAAACAAAAACGTCTTAAACATCATTTGCCTTCATGAAGATCACATTTTAAGTCATTCTGAAGTAGCAACTTATGTCACATCATGAATTCCACCTTGATGCATCCCTCATGATTTTTCTGTTCTTAAAATACTGGTCGTGAGATTAAATGCAAAGATTGGTCAAATATGCGGTCCAAGCAATTTCTTCAAACAAGAACACCTTAAACATCATTTGCCTTCATGAAGATCACATTGAATGCACAGATTTGGTCAAATATGCTGTCCCTGCAATTCTTTGAAACAAGAACGCCTTAAACATCATTTGCCTTCATGAAGATCACATTTCAAGTCATTCTGACGAAGAAACTTGTTTGTCATCATGAAATCCATGTAAATACAGCATTGTGATGTTTCTGCGCTTCAAATGTTGGTCCTGAGCTGAACTGCACAGATTTGGTCAAATATGCTGTCCATGCAATTCTTTCAAACAAAAACGTCTTCAACATCATTTGCCTTCATGAAGATCACATTTCAAGTCATTCTGACGAAGAAACTTGTTTGTCATCATGAAATCCATGTAAATACAGCATTGTGATGTTTCTGCGCTTCAAATGTTGGTCCTGAGCTGAACTGCACAGATTTGGTCAAATATGCTGTCCATGCAATTCTTTCAAACAAAAACGTCTTCAACATCATTTGCCTTCATGAAGATCACATTTCAAGTCATTCTGAAGAAGGAACTTGTTTGTCATCATGAAATCCACGTAAATACAGCATTGTGATGTTTCTGCGCTTCAAATGCCGGTCCTGAGCTTAAATGCACAGTTTGGTCAAATATGCTGTCCTTTCAATTCCTTGAAACAGAACACCTTAAACATCATTTGCCTTCATGAAGATCACATTTCTAGTCATTCTGAAGAAGAAACTTGTTTATCATCCACGTAAATACAGCATTGTGATGTTTCTGCGCTTCAAATGCCGGTCCTGAGCTTAAATGCACATTTTGGTCAAATATGCTGTCCTTTCAATTCCTTGAAACAGAACACCTTAAACATCATTTGCCTTCATGAAGATCACATTTCTAGTCATTCTGAAGAAGAAACTTGTTTATCATCCACGTAAATACAGCATTGTGATGTTTCTGCGCTTCAAATGCCGGTCCTGAGCTTAAATGCACATTTTGGTCAAATATGCTGTCCTTTCAATTCCTTGAAACAGAACACCTTAAACATCATTTGCCTTCATGAAGATCACATTTCTAGTCATTCTGAAGAAGAAACTTGTTTATCATCCACGTAAATACAGCATTGTGATGTTTCTGCGCTTCAAATGCCGGTCCTGAGCTTAAATGCACATTTTGGTCAAATATGCTGTCCTTTCAATTCCTTGAAACAGAACACCTTAAACATCATTTGCCTTCATGAAGATCACATTTCAAGTCATTCTGAAGAAGAAACTTGTTTATCATCCACGTAAATACAGCATTGTGATGTTTCTGCGCTTCAAATGCTGGTCCTGAGCTGAACTGCACAGATTTGGTCAAATATGCTGTCCATGCAATTCTTTCAAACAAAAACGTCTTAAACATCATTTGCCTTCATGAAGATCACATTTCAAGTCATTCTGAAGAAGAAACTTGTTTGTCATCAGGAAATCCACGTAAATACAGCATTGTGATGTTTCTGCGCTTCAAATGCCGGTCCTGAGCTGAAATGCACATTTTGGTCAAATATGCTCTCCATTCAATTCCTTGAAACAAAACACCTTAAACATCATTTGCCTTCATGAAGATCACATTTCTAGTCATTCTGAAGAAGAAACTTGTTTGTCATCCACGTAAATACAGCATTGTGATGTTTCTGCGCTTCAAATGCCGGTCCTGAGCTTAAATGCACAGTTTGGTCAAATATGCTGTCCTTTCAATTCCTTGAAACAGAACACCTTAAACATCATTTGCCTTCATGAAGATCACATTTCAAGTCATTCTGAAGAAGAAACTGTTTTGTCATCATGAAATCCACGTAAATACAGCATCGTGATGTTTCTGCGCTTCAAATGTTGGTCCTGAGCTGAACTGCACAGATTTGGTCAAATATGCTGTCCATGCAATTCTTTCAAACAAAAACGTCTTCAACATCATTTGCCTTCATGAAGATCACATTTCAAGTCATTCTGAAGAAGGAACTTGTTTGTCATCATGAAATCCACGTAAATACAGCATTGTGATGTTTCTGCGCTTCAAATGCCGGTCCTGAGCTTAAATGCACAGTTTGGTCAAATATGCTGTCCTTTCAATTCCTTGAAACAGAACACCTTAAACATCATTTGCCTTCATGAAGATCACATTTCTAGTCATTCTGAAGAAGAAACTTGTTTATCATCCACGTAAATACAGCATTGTGATGTTTCTGCGCTTCAAATGCCGGTCCTGAGCTTAAATGCACATTTTGGTCAAATATGCTGTCCTTTCAATTCCTTGAAACAGAACACCTTAAACATCATTTGCCTTCATGAAGATCACATTTCAAGTCATTCTGAAGAAGAAACTTGTTTGTCATCATGAAATCCACGTAAATACAGCATCGTGATGTTTCTGCGCTTCAAATGTTGGTCCTGAGCTGAACTGCACAGATTTGGTCAAATATGCTGTCCATGCAATTCTTTCAAACAAAAACGTCTTCAACATCATTTGCCTTCATGAAGATCACATTTCAAGTCATTCTGACGAAGAAACTTGTTTGTCATCATGAAATCCACGTAAATACAGCATCGTGATGTTTCTGCGCTTCAAATGCCGGTCCTGAGCTTAAATGCACAGTTTGGTCAAATATGCTGTCCTTTCAATTCCTTGAAACAGAACACCTTAAACATCATTTGCCTTCATGAAGATCACATTTCAAGTCATTCTGAAGAAGAAACTTGTTTGTCATCATGAAATCCACGTAAATACAGCATCGTGATGTTTCTGCGCTTCAAATGCTGGTCCTGAGCTGAACTGCACAGATTTGGTCAAATATGTTGTCCATGCAATTCTTTCAAACAAAAACGTCTTAAACATCATTTGCCTTCATGAAGATCACATTTTAAGTCATTCTGAAGTAGCAACTTATGTCACATCATGAATTCCACCTTGATGCATCCCTCATGATTTTTCTGTTCTTAAAATACTGGTCGTGAGATTAAATGCAAAGATTGGTCAAATATGCGGTCCAAGCAATTTCTTGAAACAAGAACACCTTAAACATCATTTGCCTTCATGAAGATCACATTGAATGCACAGATTTGGTCAAATATGCTGTCCCTGCAATTCTTTGAAACAAGAACGCCTTAAACATCATTTGCCTTCATGAAGATCACATTTCAAGTCATTCTGAAGAAGAAACTTGTTTGTCATCATGAAATCCACGTAAATACAGCATTGTGATGTTTCTGCGCTTCAAATGCCGGTCCTGAGCTTAAATGCACAGTTTGGTCAAATATGCTGTCCTTTCAATTCCTTGAAACAGAACACCTTAAACATCATTTGCCTTCATGAAGATCACATTTCTAGTCATTCTGAAGAAGAAACTTGTTTGTCATCCACGTAAATACAGCATTGTGATGTTTCTGCGCTTCAAATGCCGGTCCTGAGCTTAAATGCACATTTTGGTCAAATATGCTGTCCTTTCAATTCCTTGAAACAGAACACCTTAAACATCATTTGCCTTCATGAAGATCACATTTCAAGTCATTGTGAAGAAGAAACTTGTTTGTCATCATGAAATCCACGTAAATACAGCATCAGTTTCTGCGCTTCAAATGCTGGTCCTGAGCTGAACTGCACAGATTTGGTCAAATATGTTGTCCATGCAATTCTTTCAAACAAAAACGTCTTAAACATCATTTGCCTTCATGAAGATCACATTTTAAGTCATTCTGAAGTAGCAACTTATGTCACATCATGAATTCCACCTTGATGCATCCCTCATGATTTTTCTGTTCTTAAAATACTGGTCGTGAGAATAAATGCAAAGATTGGTCAAATATGCGGTCCAAGCAATTTCTTCAAACAAGAACACCTTAAACATCATTTGCCTTCATGAAGATCACATTGAATGCACAGATTTGGTCAAATATGCTGTCCCTGCAATTCTTTGAAACAAGAACGCCTTAAACATCATTTGCCTTCATGAAGATCACATTTCAAGTCATTCTGACGAAGAAACTTGTTTGTCATCATGAAATCCACGTAAATACAGCATTGTGATGTTTCTGCGCTTCAAATGCCGGTCCTGAGCTTAAATGCACATTTTGGTCAAATATGCTGTCCTTTCAATTCCTTGAAACAGAACACCTTAAACATCATTTGCCTTCATGAAGATCACATTTCAAGTCATTCTGAAGAAGAAACTTGTTTGTCATCATGAAATCCATGTAAATACAGCATCGTGATGTTTCTGCGCTTCAAATGCTGGTCCTGAGCTGAACTGCACAGATTTGGTCAAATATGCTGTCCATGCAATTCTTTCAAACAAAAACGTCTTAAACATCATTTGCCTTCATGAAGATCACATTTCAAGTCATTCTGAAGAAGAAACTTGTTTATCATCCACGTAAATACAGCATTGTGATGTTTCTGCGCTTCAAATGCCGGTCCTGAGCTTAAATGCACATTTTGGTCAAATATGCTGTCCTTTCAATTCCTTGAAACAGAACACCTTAAACATCATTTGCCTTCATGAAGATCACATTTCTAGTCATTCTGAAGAAGAAACTTGTTTATCATCCACGTAAATACAGCATTGTGATGTTTCTGCGCTTCAAATGCCGGTCCTGAGCTTAAATGCACATTTTGGTCAAATATGCTGTCCTTTCAATTCCTTGAAACAGAACACCTTAAACATCATTTGCCTTCATGAAGATCACATTTCAAGTCATTCTGAAGAAGAAACTTGTTTATCATCCACGTAAATACAGCATTGTGATGTTTCTGCGCTTCAAATGCTGGTCCTGAGCTGAACTGCACAGATTTGGTCAAATATGCTGTCCATGCAATTCTTTCAAACAAAAACGTCTTAAACATCATTTGCCTTCATGAAGATCACATTTCAAGTCATTCTGAAGAAGAAACTTGTTTGTCATCAGGAAATCCACGTAAATACAGCATTGTGATGTTTCTGCGCTTCAAATGCCAGTCCTGAGCTGAAATGCACATTTTGGTCAAATATGCTCTCCATTCAATTCCTTGAAACAAAACACCTTAAACATCATTTGCCTTCATGAAGATCACATTTCTAGTCATTCTGAAGAAGAAACTTGTTTGTCATCCACGTAAATACAGCATTGTGATGTTTCTGCGCTTCAAATGCCGGTCCTGAGCTTAAATGCACAGTTTGGTCAAATATGCTGTCCTTTCAATTCCTTGAAACAGAACACCTTAAACATCATTTGCCTTCATGAAGATCACATTTCAAGTCATTCTGAAGAAGAAACTGTTTTGTCATCATGAAATCCACGTAAATACAGCATCGTGATGTTTCTGCGCTTCAAATGTTGGTCCTGAGCTGAACTGCACAGATTTGGTCAAATATGCTGTCCATGCAATTCTTTCAAACAAAAACGTCTTAAACATCATTTGCCTTCATGAAGATCACATTTCAAGTCATTCTGAAGAAGAAACTTGTTTGTCATCAGGAAATCCACGTAAATACAGCATTGTGATGTTTCTGCGCTTCAAATGCCAGTCCTGAGCTGAAATGCACATTTTGGTCAAATATGCTCTCCATTCAATTCCTTGAAACAGAACACCTTAAACATCATTTGCCTTCATGAAGATCACATTTCTAGTCATTCTGAAGAAGAAACTTGTTTATCATCCACGTAAATACAGCATTGTGATGTTTCTGCGCTTCAAATGCCGGTCCTGAGCTTAAATGCACATTTTGGTCAAATATGCTGTCCTTTCAATTCCTTGAAACAGAACACCTTAAACATCATTTGCCTTCATGAAGATCACATTTCAAGTCATTCTGAAGAAGAAACTTGTTTGTCATCATGAAATCCACGTAAATACAGCATCGTGATGTTTCTGCGCTTCAAATGCTGGTCCTGAGCTGAACTGCACAGATTTGGTCAAATATGCTGTCCATGCAATTCTTTCAAACAAAAACGTCTTCAACATCATTTGCCTTCATGAAGATCACATTTCAAGTCATTCTGACGAAGAAACTTGTTTGTCATCATGAAATCCACGTAAATACAGCATCGTGATGTTTCTGCGCTTCAAATGCCGGTCCTGAGCTTAAATGCACAGTTTGGTCAAATATGCTGTCCTTTCAATTCCTTGAAACAGAACACCTTAAACATCATTTGCCTTCATGAAGATCACATTTCAAGTCATTCTGAAGAAGAAACTTGTTTGTCATCATGAAATCCACGTAAATACAGCATCGTGATGTTTCTGCGCTTCAAATGCTGGTCCTGAGCTGAACTGCACAGATTTGGTCAAATATGTTGTCCATGCAATTCTTTCAAACAAAAACGTCTTAAACATCATTTGCCTTCATGAAGATCACATTTTAAGTCATTCTGAAGTAGCAACTTATGTCACATCATGAATTCCACCTTGATGCATCCCTCATGATTTTTCTGTTCTTAAAATACTGGTCGTGAGATTAAATGCAAAGATTGGTCAAATATGCGGTCCAAGCAATTTCTTGAAACAAGAACACCTTAAACATCATTTGCCTTCATGAAGATCACATTGAATGCACAGATTTGGTCAAATATGCTGTCCCTGCAATTCTTTGAAACAAGAACGCCTTAAACATCATTTGCCTTCATGAAGATCACATTTCAAGTCATTCTGAAGAAGAAACTTGTTTGTCATCATGAAATCCACGTAAATACAGCATTGTGATGTTTCTGCGCTTCAAATGCCGGTCCTGAGCTTAAATGCACAGTTTGGTCAAATATGCTGTCCTTTCAATTCCTTGAAACAGAACACCTTAAACATCATTTGCCTTCATGAAGATCACATTTCTAGTCATTCTGAAGAAGAAACTTGTTTGTCATCCACGTAAATACAGCATTGTGATGTTTCTGCGCTTCAAATGCCGGTCCTGAGCTTAAATGCACATTTTGGTCAAATATGCTGTCCTTTCAATTCCTTGAAACAGAACACCTTAAACATCATTTGCCTTCATGAAGATCACATTTCAAGTCATTGTGAAGAAGAAACTTGTTTGTCATCATGAAATCCACGTAAATACAGCATCGTGATGTTTCTGCGCTTCAAATGCTGGTCCTGAGCTGAACTGCACAGATTTGGTCAAATATGTTGTCCATGCAATTCTTTCAAACAAAAACGTCTTAAACATCATTTGCCTTCATGAAGATCACATTTTAAGTCATTCTGAAGTAGCAACTTATGTCACATCATGAATTCCACCTTGATGCATCCCTCATGATTTTTCTGTTCTTAAAATACTGGTCGTGAGATTAAATGCAAAGATTGGTCAAATATGCGGTCCAAGCAATTTCTTCAAACAAGAACACCTTAAACATCATTTGCCTTCATGAAGATCACATTGAATGCACAGATTTGGTCAAATATGCTGTCCCTGCAATTCTTTGAAACAAGAACGCCTTAAACATCATTTGCCTTCATGAAGATCACATTTCAAGTCATTCTGACGAAGAAACTTGTTTGTCATCATGAAATCCACGTAAATACAGCATTGTGATGTTTCTGCGCTTCAAATGCCGGTCCTGAGCTTAAATGCACATTTTGGTCAAATATGCTGTCCTTTCAATTCCTTGAAACAGAACACCTTAAACATCATTTGCCTTCATGAAGATCACATTTCAAGTCATTCTGAAGAAGAAACTTGTTTGTCATCATGAAATCCACGTAAATACAGCATCGTGATGTTTCTGCGCTTCAAATGCTGGTCCTGAGCTGAACTGCACAGATTTGGTCAAATATGCTGTCCATGCAATTCTTTCAAACAAAAACGTCTTAAACATCATTTGCCTTCATGAAGATCACATTTCAAGTCATTCTGAAGAAGAAACTTGTTTGTCATCATGAAATCCACGTAAATACAGCATTGTGATGTTTCTGCGCTTCAAATGCCGGTCCTGAGCTTAAATGCACAGTTTGGTCAAATATGCTGTCCTTTCAATTCCTTGAAACAGAACACCTTAAACATCATTTGCCTTCATGAAGATCACATTTCTAGTCATTCTGAAGAAGAAACTTGTTTATCATCCACGTAAATACAGCATTGTGATGTTTCTGCGCTTCAAATGCCGGTCCTGAGCTTAAATGCACATTTTGGTCAAATATGCTGTCCTTTCAATTCCTTGAAACAGAACACCTTAAACATCATTTGCCTTCATGAAGATCACATTTCAAGTCATTCTGAAGAAGAAACTTGTTTGTCATCATGAAATCCACGTAAATACAGCATCGTGATGTTTCTGCGCTTCAAATGCTGGTCCTGAGCTGAACTGCACAGATTTGGTCAAATATGCTGTCCATGCAATTCTTTCAAACAAAAACGTCTTAAACATCATTTGCCTTCATGAAGATCACATTTCAAGTCATTCTGAAGAAGAAACTTGTTTGTCATCAGGAAATCCACGTAAATACAGCATTGTGATGTTTCTGCGCTTCAAATGCCGGTCCTGAGCTGAAATGCACATTTTGGTCAAATATGCTGTCCATTCAATTCCTTGAAACAAAACACCTTAAACATCATTTGCCTTCATGAAGATCACATTTCAAGTCATTCTGAAGAAGAAACTTGTTTGTCATCCACGTAAATACAGCATTGTGATGTTTCTGCGCTTCAAATGCCGGTCCTGAGCTTAAATGCACAGTTTGGTCAAATATGCTGTCCTTTCAATTCCTTGAAACAGAACACCTTAAACATCATTTGCCTTCATGAAGATCACATTTCAAGTCATTCTGAAGAAGAAACTTGTTTGTCATCATGAAATCCACGTAAATACAGCATCGTGATGTTTCTGCGCTTCAAATGCTGGTCCTGAGCTGAACTGCACAGATTTGGTCAAATATGCTGTCCATGCAATTCTTTCAAACAAAAACGTCTTAAACATCATTTGCCTTCATGAAGATCACATTTCAAGTCATTCTGAAGAAGAAACTTGTTTGTCATCAGGAAATCCACGTAAATACAGCATTGTGATGTTTCTGCGCTTCAAATGCCGGTCCTGAGCTGAAATGCACATTTTGGTCAAATATGCTGTCCTTTCAATTCCTTGAAACAGAACACCTTAAACATCATTTGCCTTCATGAAGATCACATTTCTAGTCATTCTGAAGAAGAAACTTGTTTATCATCCACGTAAATACAGCATTGTGATGTTTCTGCGCTTCAAATGCCGGTCCTGAGCTTAAATGCACATTTTGGTCAAATATGCTGTCCTTTCAATTCCTTGAAACAGAACACCTTAAACATCATTTGCCTTCATGAAGATCACATTTCAAGTCATTCTGAAGAAGAAACTTGTTTGTCATCATGAAATCCACGTAAATACAGCATCGTGATGTTTCTGCGCTTCAAATGTTGGTCCTGAGCTGAACTGCACAGATTTGGTCAAATATGCTGTCCATGCAATTCTTTCAAACAAAAACGTCTTCAACATCATTTGCCTTCATGAAGATCACATTTCAAGTCATTCTGACGAAGAAACTTGTTTGTCATCATGAAATCCACGTAAATACAGCATCGTGATGTTTCTGCGCTTCAAATGCCGGTCCTGAGCTTAAATGCACAGTTTGGTCAAATATGCTGTCCTTTCAATTCCTTGAAACAGAACACCTTAAACATCATTTGCCTTCATGAAGATCACATTTCAAGTCATTCTGAAGAAGAAACTTGTTTGTCATCATGAAATCCACGTAAATACAGCATCGTGATGTTTCTGCGCTTCAAATGCTGGTCCTGAGCTGAACTGCACAGATTTGGTCAAATATGTTGTCCATGCAATTCTTTCAAACAAAAACGTCTTAAACATCATTTGCCTTCATGAAGATCACATTTTAAGTCATTCTGAAGTAGCAACTTATGTCACATCATGAATTCCACCTTGATGCATCCCTCATGATTTTTCTGTTCTTAAAATACTGGTCGTGAGATTAAATGCAAAGATTGGTCAAATATGCGGTCCAAGCAATTTCTTGAAACAAGAACACCTTAAACATCATTTGCCTTCATGAAGATCACATTGAATGCACAGATTTGGTCAAATATGCTGTCCCTGCAATTCTTTGAAACAAGAACGCCTTAAACATCATTTGCCTTCATGAAGATCACATTTCAAGTCATTCTGAAGAAGAAACTTGTTTGTCATCATGAAATCCACGTAAATACAGCATTGTGATGTTTCTGCGCTTCAAATGCCGGTCCTGAGCTTAAATGCACAGTTTGGTCAAATATGCTGTCCTTTCAATTCCTTGAAACAGAACACCTTAAACATCATTTGCCTTCATGAAGATCACATTTCTAGTCATTCTGAAGAAGAAACTTGTTTGTCATCCACGTAAATACAGCATTGTGATGTTTCTGCGCTTCAAATGCCGGTCCTGAGCTTAAATGCACATTTTGGTCAAATATGCTGTCCTTTCAATTCCTTGAAACAGAACACCTTAAACATCATTTGCCTTCATGAAGATCACATTTCAAGTCATTGTGAAGAAGAAACTTGTTTGTCATCATGAAATCCACGTAAATACAGCATCAGTTTCTGCGCTTCAAATGCTGGTCCTGAGCTGAACTGCACAGATTTGGTCAAATATGTTGTCCATGCAATTCTTTCAAACAAAAACGTCTTAAACATCATTTGCCTTCATGAAGATCACATTTTAAGTCATTCTGAAGTAGCAACTTATGTCACATCATGAATTCCACCTTGATGCATCCCTCATGATTTTTCTGTTCTTAAAATACTGGTCGTGAGAATAAATGCAAAGATTGGTCAAATATGCGGTCCAAGCAATTTCTTCAAACAAGAACACCTTAAACATCATTTGCCTTCATGAAGATCACATTGAATGCACAGATTTGGTCAAATATGCTGTCCCTGCAATTCTTTGAAACAAGAACGCCTTAAACATCATTTGCCTTCATGAAGATCACATTTCAAGTCATTCTGAAGAAGAAACTTGTTTGTCATCATGAAATCCACGTAAATACAGCATTGTGATGTTTCTGCGCTTCAAATGCCGGTCCTGAGCTTAAATGCACATTTTGGTCAAATATGCTGTCCTTTCAATTCCTTGAAACAGAACACCTTAAACATCATTTGCCTTCATGAAGATCACATTTCAAGTCATTCTGAAGAAGAAACTTGTTTGTCATCATGAAATCCACGTAAATACAGCATCGTGATGTTTCTGCGCTTCAAATGCTGGTCCTGAGCTGAACTGCACAGATTTGGTCAAATATGCTGTCCATGCAATTCTTTCAAACAAAAACGTCTTAAACATCATTTGCCTTCATGAAGATCACATTTCAAGTCATTCTGAAGAAGAAACTTGTTTGTCATCAGAATCCACGTAAATACAGCATTGTGATGTTTCTGCGCTTCAAATGCCGGTCCTGAGCTTAAATGCACATTTTGGTCAAATATGCTGTCCTTTCAATTCCTTGAAACAGAACACCTTAAACATCATTTGCCTTCATGAAGATCACATTTCTAGTCATTCTGAAGAAGAAACTTGTTTATCATCCACGTAAATACAGCATTGTGATGTTTCTGCGCTTCAAATGCCGGTCCTGAGCTTAAATGCACATTTTGGTCAAATATGCTGTCCTTTCAATTCCTTGAAACAGAACACCTTAAACATCATTTGCCTTCATGAAGATCACATTTCAAGTCATTCTGACGAAGAAACTTGTTTGTCATCATGAAATCCACGTAAATACAGCATCGTGATGTTTCTGCGCTTCAAATGCCGGTCCTGAGCTTAAATGCACATTTTGGTCAAATATGCTGTCCTTTCAATTCCTTGAAACAGAACACCTTAAACATCATTTGCCTTCATGAAGATCACATTTCTAGTCATTCTGAAGAAGAAACTTGTTTATCATCCACGTAAATACAGCATTGTGATGTTTCTGCGCTTCAAATGCTGGTCCTGAGCTGAACTGCACAGATTTGGTCAAATATGCTGTCCATGCAATTCTTTCAAACAAAAACGTCTTAAACATCATTTGCCTTCATGAAGATCACATTTCAAGTCATTCTGAAGAAGAAACTTGTTTGTCATCAGGAAATCCACGTAAATACAGCATTGTGATGTTTCTGCGCTTCAAATGCCAGTCCTGAGCTGAAATGCACATTTTGGTCAAATATGCTCTCCATTCAATTCCTTGAAACAAAACACCTTAAACATCATTTGCCTTCATGAAGATCACATTTCTAGTCATTCTGAAGAAGAAACTTGTTTGTCATCCACGTAAATACAGCATTGTGATGTTTCTGCGCTTCAAATGCCGGTCCTGAGCTTAAATGCACAGTTTGGTCAAATATGCTGTCCTTTCAATTCCTTGAAACAGAACACCTTAAACATCATTTGCCTTCATGAAGATCACATTTCAAGTCATTCTGAAGAAGAAACTGTTTTGTCATCATGAAATCCACGTAAATACAGCATCGTGATGTTTCTGCGCTTCAAATGCTGGTCCTGAGCTGAACTGCACAGATTTGGTCAAATATGCTGTCCATGCAATTCTTTCAAACAAAAACGTCTTAAACATCATTTGCCTTCATGAAGATCACATTTCAAGTCATTCTGAAGAAGGAACTTGTTTGTCATCATGAAATCCACGTAAATACAGCATTGTGATGTTTCTGCGCTTCAAATGCCGGTCCTGAGCTTAAATGCACAGTTTGGTCAAATATGCTGTCCTTTCAATTCCTTGAAACAGAACACCTTAAACATCATTTGCCTTCATGAAGATCACATTTCTAGTCATTCTGAAGAAGAAACTTGTTTATCATCCACGTAAATACAGCATTGTGATGTTTCTGCGCTTCAAATGCCGGTCCTGAGCTTAAATGCACATTTTGGTCAAATATGCTGTCCTTTCAATTCCTTGAAACAGAACACCTTAAACATCATTTGCCTTCATGAAGATCACATTTCAAGTCATTCTGAAGAAGAAACTTGTTTGTCATCATGAAATCCACGTAAATACAGCATCGTGATGTTTCTGCGCTTCAAATGCTGGTCCTGAGCTGAACTGCACAGATTTGGTCAAATATGCTGTCCATGCAATTCTTTCAAACAAAAACGTCTTAAACATCATTTGCCTTCATGAAGATCACATTTCAAGTCATTCTGAAGAAGAAACTTGTTTGTCATCAGGAAATCCACGTAAATACAGCATTGTGATGTTTCTGCGCTTCAAATGCCGGTCCTGAGCTTAAATGCACAGTTTGGTCAAATATGCTGTCCTTTCAATTCCTTGAAACAGAACACCTTAAACATCATTTGCCTTCATGAAGATCACATTTCAAGTCATTCTGAAGAAGAAACTTGTTTGTCATCATGAAATCCACGTAAATACAGCATCGTGATGTTTCTGCGCTTCAAATGCCGGTCCTGAGCTTAAATGCACAGTTTGGTCAAATATGCTGTCCTTTCAATTCCTTGAAACAGAACACCTTAAACATCATTTGCCTTCATGAAGATCACATTTCAAGTCATTCTGAAGAAGAAACTTGTTTGTCATCATGAAATCCACGTAAATACAGCATCGTGATGTTTCTGCGCTTCAAATGCTGGTCCTGAGCTGAACTGCACAGATTTGGTCAAATATGCTGTCCATGCAATTCTTTCAAACAAAAACGTCTTAAACATCATTTGCCTTCATGAAGATCACATTTCAAGTCATTCTGAAGAAGAAACTTGTTTGTCATCATGAAATCCACGTAAATACAGCATCGTGATGTTTCTGCGCTTCAAATGCCGGTCCTGAGCTTAAATGCACAGTTTGGTCAAATATGCTGTCCTTTCAATTCCTTGAAACAGAACACCTTAAACATCATTTGCCTTCATGAAGATCACATTTCAAGTCATTCTGAAGAAGAAACTTGTTTGTCATCATGAAATCCACGTAAATACAGCATCGTGATGTTTCTGCGCTTCAAATGCTGGTCCTGAGCTGAACTGCACAGATTTGGTCAAATATGTTGTCCATGCAATTCTTTCAAACAAAAACGTCTTAAACATCATTTGCCTTCATGAAGATCACATTTTAAGTCATTCTGAAGTAGCAACTTATGTCACATCATGAATTCCACCTTGATGCATCCCTCATGATTTTTCTGTTCTTAAAATACTGGTCGTGAGATTAAATGCAAAGATTGGTCAAATATGCGGTCCAAGCAATTTCTTGAAACAAGAACACCTTAAACATCATTTGCCTTCATGAAGATCACATTGAATGCACAGATTTGGTCAAATATGCTGTCCCTGCAATTCTTTGAAACAAGAACGCCTTAAACATCATTTGCCTTCATGAAGATCACATTTCAAGTCATTCTGACGAAGAAACTTGTTTGTCATCATGAAATCCACGTAAATACAGCATTGTGATGTTTCTGCGCTTCAAATGTTGGTCCTGAGCTGAACTGCACAGATTTGGTCAAATATGCTGTCCATGCAATTCTTTCAAACAAAAACGTCTTAAACATCATTTGCCTTCATGAAGATCACATTTCAAGTCATTCTGAAGAAGAAACTTGTTTGTCATCATGAAATCCACGTAAATACAGCATTGTGATGTTTCTGCGCTTCAAATGCCGGTCCTGAGCTTAAATGCACAGTTTGGTCAAATATGCTGTCCTTTCAATTCCTTGAAACAGAACACCTTAAACATCATTTGCCTTCATGAAGATCACATTTCAAGTCATTCTGAAGAAGAAACTTGTTTGTCATCATGAAATCCACGTAAATACAGCATCGTGATGTTTCTGCGCTTCAAATGCTGGTCCTGAGCTGAACTGCACAGATTTGGTCAAATATGTTGTCCATGCAATTCTTTCAAACAAAAACGTCTTAAACATCATTTGCCTTCATGAAGATCACATTTTAAGTCATTCTGAAGTAGCAACTTATGTCACATCATGAATTCCACCTTGATGCATCCCTCATGATTTTTCTGTTCTTAAAATACTGGTCGTGAGATTAAATGCAAAGATTGGTCAAATATGCGGTCCAAGCAATTTCTTCAAACAAGAACACCTTAAACATCATTTGCCTTCATGAAGATCACATTGAATGCACAGATTTGGTCAAATATGCTGTCCCTGCAATTCTTTGAAACAAGAACGCCTTAAACATCATTTGCCTTCATGAAGATCACATTTCAAGTCATTCTGACGAAGAAACTTGTTTGTCATCATGAAATCCACGTAAATACAGCATTGTGATGTTTCTGCGCTTCAAATGCCGGTCCTGAGCTTAAATGCACAGTTTGGTCAAATATGCTGTCCTTTCAATTCCTTGAAACAGAACACCTTAAACATCATTTGCCTTCATGAAGATCACATTTCAAGTCATTCTGAAGAAGAAACTTGTTTGTCATCATGAAATCCACGTAAATACAGCATTGTGATGTTTCTGCGCTTCAAATGCCGGTCCTGAGCTTAAATGCACATTTTGGTCAAATATGCTGTCCTTTCAATTCCTTGAAACAGAACACCTTAAACATCATTTGCCTTCATGAAGATCACATTTCAAGTCATTCTGAAGAAGAAACTTGTTTGTCATCATGAAATCCACGTAAATACAGCATCGTGATGTTTCTGCGCTTCAAATGCTGGTCCTGAGCTGAACTGCACAGATTTGGTCAAATATGCTGTCCATGCAATTCTTTCAAACAAAAACGTCTTAAACATCATTTGCCTTCATGAAGATCACATTTCAAGTCATTCTGAAGAAGAAACTTGTTTGTCATCATGAAATCCACGTAAATACAGCATTGTGATGTTTCTGCGCTTCAAATGCCGGTCCTGAGCTTAAATGCACATTTTGGTCAAATATGCTGTCCTTTCAATTCCTTGAAACAGAACACCTTAAACATCATTTGCCTTCATGAAGATCACATTTCAAGTCATTCTGAAGAAGAAACTTGTTTGTCATCATGAAATCCACGTAAATACAGCATTGTGATGTTTCTGCGCTTCAAATGCCGGTCCTGAGCTTAAATGCACAGTTTGGTCAAATATGCTGTCCTTTCAATTCCTTGAAACAGAACACCTTAAACATCATTTGCCTTCATGAAGATCACATTTCAAGTCATTCTGAAGAAGAAACTTGTTTGTCATCATGAAATCCACGTAAATACAGCATCGTGATGTTTCTGCGCTTCAAATGCTGGTCCTGAGCTGAACTGCACAGATTTGGTCAAATATGCTGTCCATGCAATTCTTTCAAACAAAAACGTCTTAAACATCATTTGCCTTCATGAAGATCACATTTCAAGTCATTCTGAAGAAGAAACTTGTTTGTCATCATGAAATCCACGTAAATACAGCATTGTGATGTTTCTGCGCTTCAAATGCCGGTCCTGAGCTTAAATGCACAGTTTTGGTCAAATATGCTGTCCTTTCAATTCCTTGAAACAGAACACCTTAAACATCATTTGCCTTCATGAAGATCACATTTCAAGTCATTCTGAAGAAGAAACTTGTTTGTCATCATGAAATCCACGTAAATACAGCATCGTGATGTTTCTGCGCTTCAAATGCTGGTCCTGAGCTGAACTGCACAGATTTGGTCAAATATGCTGTCCATGCAATTCTTTCAAACAAAACGTCTTAAACATCATTTGCCTTCATGAAGATCACATTTCAAGTCATTCTGAAGAAGAAACTTGTTTGTCATCATGAAATCCACGTAAATACAGCATTGTGATGTTTCTGCGCTTCAAATGCCGGTCCTGAGCTGAAATGCACATTTTGGTCAAATATGCTGTCCATTCAATTCCTTGAAACAAAACACCTTAAACATCATTTGCCTTCATGAAGATCACATTTCAAGTCATTCTGAAGAAGAAACTTGTTTGTCATCATGAAATCCACGTAAATACAGCATTGTGATGTTTCTGCGCTTCAAATGCCGGTCCTGAGCTTAAATGCACAGTTTGGTCAAATATGCTGTCCTTTCAATTCCTTGAAACAGAACACCTTAAACATCATTTGCCTTCATGAAGATCACATTTCAAGTCATTCTGAAGAAGAAACTTGTTTGTATCATCCACGTAAATACAGCATTGTGATGTTTCTGCGCTTCAAATGCCGGTCCTGAGCTTAAATGCACATTTTGGTCAAATATGCTGTCCTTTCAATTCCTTGAAACAGAACACCTTAAACATCATTTGCCTTCATGAAGATCACATTTCAAGTCATTCTGAAGAAGAAACTTGTTTGTCATCATGAAATCCACGTAAATACAGCATCGTGATGTTTCTGCGCTTCAAATGCTGGTCCTGAGCTGAACTGCACAGATTTGGTCAAATATGCTGTCCATGCAATTCTTTCAAACAAAAACGTCTTCAACATCATTTGCCTTCATGAAGATCACATTTCAAGTCATTCTGAAGAAGAAACTTGTTTGTCATCATGAAATCCACGTAAATACAGCATTGTGATGTTTCTGCGCTTCAAATGCCGGTCCTGAGCTTAAATGCACAGTTTGGTCAAATATGCTGTCCTTTCAATTCCTTGAAACAGAACACCTTAAACATCATTTGCCTTCATGAAGATCACATTTCTAGTCATTCTGAAGAAGAAACTTGTTTATCATCCACGTAAATACAGCATTGTGATGTTTCTGCGCTTCAAATGCCGGTCCTGAGCTTAAATGCACATTTTGGTCAAATATGCTGTCCTTTCAATTCCTTGAAACAGAACACCTTAAACATCATTTGCCTTCATGAAGATCACATTTCAAGTCATTCTGAAGAAGAAACTTGTTTGTCATCATGAAATCCACGTAAATACAGCATCGTGATGTTTCTGCGCTTCAAATGCTGGTCCTGAGCTGAACTGCACAGATTTGGTCAAATATGCTGTCCATGCAATTCTTTCAAACAAAAACGTCTTAAACATCATTTGCCTTCATGAAGATCACATTTCAAGTCATTCTGAAGAAGAAACTTGTTTGTCATCAGGAAATCCACGTAAATACAGCATTGTGATGTTTCTGCGCTTCAAATGCCGGTCCTGAGCTTAAATGCACATTTTGGTCAAATATGCTGTCCTTTCAATTCCTTGAAACAGAACACCTTAAACATCATTTGCCTTCATGAAGATCACATTTCAAGTCATTCTGAAGAAGAAACTTGTTTGTCATCATGAAATCCACGTAAATACAGCATCGTGATGTTTCTGCGCTTCAAATGCTGGTCCTGAGCTGAACTGCACAGATTTGGTCAAATATGCTGTCCATGCAATTCTTTCAAACAAAAACGTCTTAAACATCATTTGCCTTCATGAAGATCACATTTCAAGTCATTCTGAAGAAGAAACTTGTTTGTCATCATGAAATCCACGTAAATACAGCATTGTGATGTTTCTGCGCTTCAAATGCCGGTCCTGAGCTTAAATGCACAGTTTGGTCAAATATGCTGTCCTTTCAATTCCTTGAAACAGAACACCTTAAACATCATTTGCCTTCATGAAGATCACATTTCAAGTCATTCTGAAGAAGAAACTTGTTTGTCATCATGAAATCCACGTAAATACAGCATCGTGATGTTTCTGCGCTTCAAATGCTGGTCCTGAGCTGAACTGCACAGATTTGGTCAAATATGCTGTCCATGCAATTCTTTCAAACAAAAACGTCTTAAACATCATTTGCCTTCATGAAGATCACATTTCAAGTCATTCTGAAGAAGAAACTTGTTTGTCATCATGAAATCCACGTAAATACAGCATTGTGATGTTTCTGCGCTTCAAATGCCGGTCCTGAGCTTAAATGCACAGTTTGGTCAAATATGCTGTCCTTTCAATTCCTTGAAACAGAACACCTTAAACATCATTTGCCTTCATGAAGATCACATTTCTAGTCATTCTGAAGAAGAAACTTGTTTGTCATCCACGTAAATACAGCATTGTGATGTTTCTGCGCTTCAAATGCCGGTCCTGAGCTTAAATGCACATTTTGGTCAAATATGCTGTCCTTTCAATTCCTTGAAACAGAACACCTTAAACATCATTTGCCTTCATGAAGATCACATTTCAAGTCATTCTGAAGAAGAAACTTGTTTGTCATCATGAAATCCACGTAAATACAGCATCGTGATGTTTCTGCGCTTCAAATGCTGGTCCTGAGCTGAACTGCACAGATTTGGTCAAATATGCTGTCCATGCAATTCTTTCAAACAAAAACGTCTTAAACATCATTTGCCTTCATGAAGATCACATTTCAAGTCATTCTGAAGAAGAAACTTGTTTGTCATCAGGAAATCCACGTAAATACAGCATTGTGATGTTTCTGCGCTTCAAATGCCAGTCCTGAGCTGAAATGCACATTTTGGTCAAATATGCTGTCCTTTCAATTCCTTGAAACAGAACACCTTAAACATCATTTGCCTTCATGAAGATCACATTTCAAGTCATTCTGAAGAAGAAACTGTTTGTCATCATGAAATCCACGTAAATACAGCATCGTGATGTTTCTGCGCTTCAAATGCCGGTCCTGAGCTTAAATGCACAGTTTGGTCAAATATGCTGTCCTTTCAATTCCTTGAAACAGAACACCTTAAACATCATTTGCCTTCATGAAGATCACATTTCAAGTCATTCTGAAGAAGAAACTGTTTTGTCATCATGAAATCCACGTAAATACAGCATCGTGATGTTTCTGCGCTTCAAATGTCGGTCCTGAGCTGAACTGCACAGATTTGGTCAAATATGCTGTCCATGCAATTCTTTCAAACAAAAACGTCTTCAACATCATTTGCCTTCATGAAGATCACATTTCAAGTCATTCTGAAGAAGAAACTTGTTTGTCATCATGAAATCCACGTAAATACAGCATCGTGATGTTTCTGCGCTTCAAATGCCGGTCCTGAGCTTAAATGCACAGTTTGGTCAAATATGCTGTCCTTTCAATTCCTTGAAACAGAACACCTTAAACATCATTTGCCTTCATGAAGATCACATTTCAAGTCATTCTGAAGAAGAAACTTGTTTGTCATCATGAAATCCACGTAAATACAGCATCGTGATGTTTCTGCGCTTCAAATGCTGGTCCTGAGCTGAACTGCACAGATTTGGTCAAATATGTTGTCCATGCAATTCTTTCAAACAAAAACGTCTTAAACATCATTTGCCTTCATGAAGATCACATTTTAAGTCATTCTGAAGTAGCAACTTATGTCACATCATGAATTCCACCTTGATGCATCCCTCATGATTTTTCTGTTCTTAAAATACTGGTCGTGAGATTAAATGCAAAGATTGGTCAAATATGCGGTCCAAGCAATTTCTTGAAACAAGAACACCTTAAACATCATTTGCCTTGATGAAGATCACATTGAATGCACAGATTTGGTCAAATATGCTGTCCCTGCAATTCTTTGAAACAAGAACGCCTTAAACATCATTTGCCTTCATGAAGATCACATTTCAAGTCATTGTGAAGAAGAAACTTGTTTGTCATCATGAAATCCACGTAAATACAGCATCGTGATGTTTCTGCGCTTCAAATGCTGGTCCTGAGCTGAACTGCACAGATTTGGTCAAATATGTTGTCCATGCAATTCTTTCAAACAAAAACGTCTTAAACATCATTTGCCTTCATGAAGATCACATTTTAAGTCATTCTGAAGTAGCAACTTATGTCACATCATGAATTCCACCTTGATGCATCCCTCATGATTTTTCTGTTCTTAAAATACTGGTCGTGAGATTAAATGCAAAGATTGGTCAAATATGCGGTCCAAGCAATTTCTTCAAACAAGAACACCTTAAACATCATTTGCCTTCATGAAGATCACATTGAATGCACAGATTTGGTCAAATATGCTGTCCCTGCAATTCTTTGAAACAAGAACGCCTTAAACATCATTTGCCTTCATGAAGATCACATTTCAAGTCATTCTGACGAAGAAACTTGTTTGTCATCATGAAATCCATGTAAATACAGCATTGTGATGTTTCTGCGCTTCAAATGTTGGTCCTGAGCTGAACTGCACAGATTGGTCAAATATGCTGTCCATGCAATTCTTTCAAACAAAAACGTCTTCAACATCATTTGCCTTCATGAAGATCACATTTCAAGTCATTCTGAAGAAGGAACTTGTTTGTCATCATGAAATCCACGTAAATACAGCATTGTGATGTTTCTGCGCTTCAAATGCCGATCCTGAGCTTAAATGCACAGTTTGGTCAAATATGCTGTCCTTTCAATTCCTTGAAACAGAACACCTTAAACATCATTTGCCTTCATGAAGATCACATTTCTAGTCATTCTGAAGAAGAAACTTGTTTATCATCCACGTAAATACAGCATTGTGATGTTTCTGCGCGTCAAATGCCGGTCCAGAGCTTAAATGCACATTTTGGTCAAATATGCTGTCCTTTCAATTCCTTGAAACAGAACACCTTAAACATCATTTGCCTTCATGAAGATCACATTTCAAGTCATTCTGAAGAAGAAACTTGTTTGTCATCATGAAATCCACGTAAATACAGCATCGTGATGTTTCTGCGCTTCAAATGCTGGTCCTGAGCTGAACTGCACAGATTTGGTCAAATATGCTGTCCATGCAATTCTTTCAAACAAAAACGTCTTAAACATCATTTGCCTTCATGAAGATCACATTTCAAGTCATTCTGAAGAAGAAACTTGTTTGTCATCAGGAAATCCACGTAAATACAGCATTGTGATGTTTCTGCGCTTCAAATGCCGGTCCTGAGCTTAAATGCACATTTTGGTCAAATATGCTGTCCTTTCAATTCCTTGAAACAGAACACCTTAAACATCATTTGCCTTCATGAAGATCACATTTCAAGTCATTCTGAAGAAGAAACTTGTTTGTCATCATGAAATCCACGTAAATACAGCATCGTGATGTTTCTGCGCTTCAAATGCTGGTCCTGAGCTGAACTGCACAGATTTGGTCAAATATGTTGTCCATGCAATTCTTTCAAACAAAAACGTCTTAAACATCATTTGCCTTCATGAAATCACATTTTAAAGTCATTCTGAAGTAAGCAACTTATGTCACATCATGAATTCCACCTTGATGCATCCCTCATGATTTTTCTGTTCTTAAAATACTGGTCGTGAGATTAAATGCAAAGATTGGTCAAATATGCGGTCCAAGCAATTTCTTCAAACCAAGACACCTTAAACATCATTTGCCTTCATGAAGATCACATTGAATGCACAGATTTGGTCAATATGCTGTCCCTGCAATTCTTTGAAACAAGAACGCCTTAAACATCATTTGCCTTCATGAAGATCAACATTTCAAGTCATTCTGACGAAGAAACTGTTTGTCATCATGAAATCCACGTAAATACAGCATTGGTGATGTTGCTGCCGCTTCAAATGTTGGCCTGAGCTGAACAATGCACAGTTTGGTCAATATGCTGTCCTTTCCCAATTCCTTGGAAACAGAACACCTAAACATCATTGCCTTCATTGAGATCACATTCAAGTCAGTCTGACGAAAAACTTGTTGTCATCATGAAATCCATGTAAATACAGCATTGTGATGTTTCTGCGCTTCAAATGTTGGTCCTGAGCTGAACTGCACAGATTTGGTCAAATATGCTGTCCATGCAATTCTTTCAAACAAAACGTCTTCAAATCATTTTGCCTTCATGAAGATCACATTTCAAGTCATTCTGAAGAAGGAACTGTTTGTCATCATGAAAATCCACGTTAAATACAGGCATTGTGATGTTTCTGCGCTTCAATGCCGGTCCTGAGCTTAAATGCACAGTTTGGTCAAATATGCTGTCCTTTCCAATTCCTGAAACAGAAGGCACCTTAAAAGCCATAGATTTGGCCTTCATGAAGATCACATTTCTAGTCATTCTGAAGAAGAAACTTGTTTATCATCCACGTAAATACAGCATTGTGATGTTTCTGCGCTTCAAATGCCGGTCCTGAGCTTAAATGCACATTTTGGTCAAATATGCTGTCCTTTCAATTCCTTGAAACAGAACACCTTAAACATCATTTGCCTTCATGAAGATCACATTTCTAGTCATTCTGAAGAAGAAACTTGTTTATCATCCACGTAAATACAGCATTGTGATGTTTCTGCGCTTCAAATGCCGGTCCTGAGCTTAAATGCACATTTTGGTCAAATATGCTGTCCTTTCAATTCCTTGAAACAGAACACCTTAAACATCATTTGCCTTCATGAAGATCACATTTCTAGTCATTCTGAAGAAGAAACTTGTTTATCATCCACGTAAATACAGCATTGTGATGTTTCTGCGCTTCAAATGCCGGTCCTGAGCTTAAATGCACATTTTGGTCAAATATGCTGTCCTTTCAATTCCTTGAAACAGAACACCTTAAACATCATTTGCCTTCATGAAGATCACATTTCAAGTCATTCTGAAGAAGAAACTTGTTTATCATCCACGTAAATACAGCATTGTGATGTTTCTGCGCTTCAAATGCTGGTCCTGAGCTGAACTGCACAGATTTGGTCAAATATGCTGTCCATGCAAT